>NW_027070089.1:255768-418473 GCF_002906115.3 Quercus suber
TTAATAAATTATTTTAGAAAAATTTTAAACGATTTTTTTCTCGTAAAAAGTTTCTGTTTTTTAAATCAATGTCTTATAAGGTGTTTGTTAAAATTTTCTATATCTCAAGTAATCCTGGCAATCCAACTTGTGGTGTTAATCCACACGATCAATCATGTATACCAAAAGGACACGAGAAGCAGCAACTTGATCAGTTCTATGGTGGTAAGCACGGTCCAACTCTATACAACAACTATTACCCATACCTCGGTTACACGCCACATTACCCTTGAGATAAGAAGAAATATATATGTTTCAGCAATAAGCCAATACACATCAGGTTGCCCACTTTCATGAAGAGCAGTACTTAAGAATAAGTAGGTTTTAAGTCAAATTTATCATATGCATGGTTTGGGAATTGTTTGTGATGCCTCAAGCTTTGCAGTGTTGTAATATGCACTCAATAGTTAAGCTGCGGCTTTTTTTTTTCTTTTTTGATAATGAAACCTGAAAACTATATAGTTTGATGTGATGTAATGTAATGTATGCAAAATAAATGAGCGATCAAAATATGTCTTTGACATTTTAATTTGAATGATATACTTATTTGGCGTTCTGAAGAGACCATTAATTACCCGTGGCATTGGCTTAGATTGTAGCCCTCCCTCTGAATACACAGGTCTCCCTCAAGTATGAGCTACTCCAGAATTTTTGCTACAGTTGTGGAAAGTTAAGCCATGCAAATTTTTATTTTTAATGGGTGCGCAGATACACTCATTAAAGAAAAATCAAATGAGTCAAACTACATTGAAAAATAGCAAAATCAAATAAATAAAAACTTTTGTTAACAAATTTCCTAAGAGTTGTGGTTAAGATGCATTTAATGTTCTATTAATTAATTATGTTTTTATACATTTAAAAAATAAAATAAAGTGAAACTGTACACATGTATCCAAAAAAAAAAACACTCAATCACGATGAATTTATCATATAAACCAATAAATAAATAACTCATTGAAAAACATACATTACAATTTATAATTAAACATTTATTAATTTTTAATTCATACTGTTAATGCACTCGTTAACATTACCCATAAACAAACAAGGAAAATGTTAACTTTAAATAAAATAAGGGAAATGTTAATTGATACCTTAAGAGCATTTTTTAATTAACCATTTTTAAAAACTTTTTATAGAAAAAAAAATTAATTGACCTTTTGACATCTGTCCATATTTCCCATAAAAATAGCATTAAAATTCTAAAAAATTCTAAAATTATTCATTAATCAATGCCTTAAGGGCATTTGTTAACATGATCCCCTAATAATAAAGCATTATACTTAAAAATAAATAAAAACTAGCCTCTGAGCACGCGCTCAAAGACTTTTCTATTTTTTGAATAAAAAAAAATGAATATGTGGGGTGAGTTTTGTAGATTGGAGGAGTTTTAAAATTAACAAAAGAGTGATCTCACTTTATAGGGAGTTAGTCAGTAGAAGTAAGAATTTAAATCAACATAAAAGTAGGAGTTTATTAGAAGCAGGAAGACATTTCAACGTAAAAGTAGGAATTTATTATTTTCGTCAATTTACTATTTTAACCCCATTTTTAAGTTTTAGGTAGGGGTATTTTTTACAGTAAAAAAAAAAAAACAATAACTAACTTTTTTTTACTAATTTACTATTCTAAACTCATTTTTAAGTTGTTGGTTAATTAATTTAGGGGTATTTTTTATAGGGAAAACAGTAATAACTAAATTTCTGAATCCTTTTAATATATATAGTTTAGGGGTATTTTTTACATGAAAAAAAGCAATAACTAACTTTATGAATCTTCTTAATATATACAGATAATATTAGGGGCGAAGCCAGGAATTTGTAAATGGGGGGGCCGACCACTTGTGCATGGAGGTGTTAACCTACATGGACCTACCACTTTTTCCTCACCACTCACAATTCGCCGCATGGTGAGTTGTAACAAAAATTGTGTAAGTTTTTGTGGTTCTAGCATTTTTCAATAACTTAAGCCCAACCCTATTTTCTAGTCTATCTCCCTCCTACTACACACCTTGACTCAAATGACTGCTAGGTTTCTTTAACGGCTTCTAGGGTTGGATTGGAAGTCTTTGATACCAAGTTGGAGTTGAGTTGTAAAGTGTGGAAGATTAGAAATAGGTGACAAGAGAGAGAGAGAGAGAGAGAGAGAGAGAGAGAGTAGTTTTGATATATAACCTAAGCAGTTTGAGTCTTTTTTTCTTCTTGGGTACTAATTCTGCATTTGGCTAATTATGACATTGTCAACATTCAACAAACATATTAATTTCATCATTTTTAGTTTGTAAAGCTTAAATAGTTAGAATTAGACATTTTGTAAATTACTAATTAAAAATCCTAAATTTAGATAATTAAAAAAATTGCCAGTAAAATAGGAACATTCCACTAACCCACTAATTCTAACACATGTTTCTAATATTTTATTCTTAAAAAAAAAAAAAAAAAAACTCACGCTCAGTAAAAAAAAAAAAAAAAAAACACAACTAATGAAATGCCCTTTATTTAATATAAACTTATCTTTATTTCTAAATCATAAAAAATGGTTTAAAATCTTAAATTGATAAAAATTAAAAACAAAAAACCTAATGAAAGAAGACACTTTGTATCAAAAAAATTATCTACCGCGTTCCTATTTTGAAAAAAAAAAAAAAAAAAAAACTATCCTACGTTTATAGAAAAAAAACTACCTCTGCCACATTTTTTTTTTTTTTTTATAACTCAAAGTTTAAAAATAGTACTAGTTTTAGATAACTTCACGCTTAAAACTCAAGTAAATATGCAGAAATTTCGGATAAAACTACCACTCTTCCACAATTGCAAGTTAACAAAAAATTTAATTGTATTATAGATAAAAAAAAAATTAATTGTTCAAAATTCTTCTTATTCTTAATTAACCACCCATATTGCCAGCACAAAAAAAAAAAAAAAAAAAAAGTTAACAATTGGATAAGATAAACTATGATGAACTATCGCTTTAAAAAAAAATCCACCTACAAATTCTCACAAACACAACTTCAAACTTCAACCCATTATCATTAAGCAGTTATAATGTTCACCCTCCATCCTATCCTCCATAGCAACAACTATTTTTGTATGTAGCCTTTGTAATGGACATTGTTTTATGTTTTCAAGATAAAAGTTTGCAATCAACGAGTAGGGGGCGTGAAGTCTATGCTACAAATGATATGCCACCATTTTGAAGTCCCTTCATGTAGACAACCTAGCTGCTAAAGTTNCTCAATACTCAATTAAGTCAAAGATATCTAAAAAAAAAGTAGCACAAAAATATAATCCAATGTGCAAATGAATGGTGAGAAGAATTCAACGGAAAAAGGAGACTGAGAAAGAGGAAGTAATATTGTGAGACAATGCCTAATTACCTATAAGCTTGCCATTAATGAAAACACGCAACACATCACGCATACTATCAATTGTCAATGTTAGTCTAACTTCCTTTCCTCCCACAAGTGTCCTAATTTCTGAATTGCTAACATCTTTTTTCTTAAAGAATGCATCAATTGTTTTCGTTGCTCATAATTCTTTTAGCTTTAAGAATATGACTCAAAAATTAACCTGAAAAGAACTTTAAAAAATAAATTTTAATTAGAAATTTTACTTAGTTATATGAATGTTATTCATACTCAAGAAAAAAACAAAATTTCCCTATAATTTAAACAGTCAACCCATTTAATACAATTTTAATTAATAATAACCCTTCAAACAAAAACAAAAATAATTTAATTAATTTGTCTTTTATAATGTATTGGTTAATTTAATTATATAGCTTTAATTATTGTTGTTTAGCGTAACAATAAATTATATTGCTTTAATTTATTTGTCATTAATTATACTGCTTTAATCTGTTATATTGTTTAGCCCCTTATACATATTACACTAAAAGAGTCGAACATTATACATTCCATATGCAGCACAATAATTAAAGCAATGTAATGTGCTGCACATTACATTCTTTTAATTATTTTTACCCGGCCCCATGAGCCCATCTACCCCTCCCACCCCACTCAACAAATAACAGACAAGCACAAACATGCCCCCAATCACAATAGCCAGCTGCAATCAGAAAATTTCGCAATGCCAATCACAAATCACAACACACATTATACTAAATGACAATCAATATCTCACCAACACCAACACATTGACCAACACCAACGGATAAAGCCAAATTCAAAAAGACAAAAACAGGAAAAAAAGAAAAGGACCAGCCAATAAGAGACTCACAGTTCAAAAGAGAGAGACACTTACTGAGATAGGCTATTAAAGAATAAAGAGAGAGACTCGGCCATAACTCACATTTCATTTTTTCATTCAGTGAGATAAAGAAAGAGAGAGACTGAGAGAGAGTCAGAGAAAAAACCTTGAGGGAGGGCAGAGGGAGCACCGGAGCAGAGGCAGAGCAATCCAAATCTCCGATCTCCGATCTAGTATCTATATACGAATCTGCGAAAATTTCCATTCCTTTTTTCATTTCAATGAGATAAAGAGAGAAGAGAGACTGAGATGAGAGAGAAAAGAGAGAAATACCTTGGGTGTTGGTTTGTTAGGGTTTGGGAGAAGCACCAGAGACCACCAAGAGCAGGTCAGCGATCTAGCGAATCGGTCAATGATCTATCATCGATCTCAATCTGCGATCTCGAATTTGCGACGGGCGATATACGACGACGTGTGAGCTCGGGTGACGACGACCGGACATGACCGAAGGAGTGGTTTGCGTGGGCAGGGTTGGGTTAGGGTTTTGTTTTGGGTGTGTTTTTTTTTTTTTTTTTTGTTATCACTGAAAAGGTTTGCTAGAGTTTGCCTCTTGCTTATTATAGTTAGATAGTATTAGGGTTTGATTCTCTGCCATTGACGTGATGGGTGACATGGGTTTGATTGATGATCCTCTGTACTGGTGGTTTTTTTTTTTTTTTTTGGTTGAGAACGTTTTCGCGTCTAGTGAGTAATCTTTATGTTACTCGTGGGCTTGGGTCTGTTGCAATTTTTTTTTTTTTTTTTTTTTAGTTCGTTTTGGGAAATTTTTGCATTTTTTTTTTGAATAATTGTAATTTTTTTTTTTTTTTTTAATTTGAGGGTGTTTCTATTCAGCTTCATGTAGACAACCTAGCTGCTAAAGTTCACTATGGAGTCTAAATTCCTAATAGGGCAACATCATCTCTAGAGGTAATTATTTCATGTTGTCTAGATCTAAATATATGTTAGAATGTATTGTGGGAGTTGGATTTGGGAAGTGTCTTCCTAAGTTTAGTAAGCTCAGAGTCACATGTTTAATTTTTTAGTGCATTCTGTCTAAGAGATAAAAAAAATTATTAAAATTTACCCAAAAAATAGAAGAGCCTCTAAGCATATGCGCGTGCTTAGAGGCTAGTTTTAAATTTAATAAGATATGAATCTATAGCGTCCGGTTCATGATAACTATTCTTTATCATTAGTTTAAGAAACTAATTACTTTTTTTTTTTTTTTAATGTAAACGCAATTTAAAGTCAAATTCTTCATTGGAATATGTTGAGCTAACAGCTAACTGAAAACCTATATAAACATCTTTAACTTAATTCTTGATACTTCTTTAGATTATGGATTTGTTGTATTTTCGGAAAAATCCAATAATGAATGTCGAAAAACATTGTTGCCTTGTAATAAATATTTAAATACAACACGTGTCAAGAGTTCATAAAATATGTACACGCAAAGTCAAATGAACTTGTTCTTCTCAATCGATCAAATAAAGAATGAACTACTATTTCTTTTTTTTTTTTGAGAAAGAACTACTATTTCCAATTAAGCACTTAGCTGAAGTTACTTGACCGTTCTATTTCTCACTGATTATCTATCTCAGATATTTTTTTTGTATTTTTTTTTTTTCAAGTATAGAAATTAAAGTTGTTAAAAATGGCAGTGTGCCCTTTAATCAAGCAAAAAACAATAAATAAGGAGAGAGAGAAAATACTACTATTAATTATGAATGAGATGGAAAGTAATAATATTTAATGATATTTTTTTAGCCGTTAGATCATTTACACCTTTTTTGTGCCGAAGATTTCTAATAAATTCAACGTTGAAAAAATGGCATTAAATAATTAAGAATTTTCACCTTATTTACCTAATTAATAACATATTTTTTCTATTCTCATTTACTACTTTCCATACTAGATTGGCAGTTTCAATAGCAAAACTGACTTTTGCGGCCTCTCCCCCTTGAGATCCGGGCCAAAGTAAGTACCCATGATGAAGTACAAGAGGAAAAGCCGATTATCATCTAGTATATGACTTTGTACATTGTTAGATTCTAATCCCCCAGAAGTAATAGGTTCGGTAACCTGAGATGAGCCATCCATTGCCACTAGATTTTTTTTTTTTTTTTTTTTTTTATAATGTAAACGCAATTTAAAGTCAAATTCTTCATTGGAATATGTTGAGCTAACAGCTAACTGAAAACCTATATAAACATCTTTAACTTAATTCTTGATACTTCTTTAGATTATGGATTTGTTATATTTTCGGAAAAATCCAATAATGAATGTCGAAAAACATTGTTGCCTTGTAATAAATATTTAAATACAACACGTGTCAAGAGTTCATAAAATATGTACACGCAAAGACAAATGAACTTGTTCTTCTCAATCGATCAAATAAAGAATGAACTACTATTTCCAATTAAGCACTTAGCTGAATTTACTTGACCGTTCTATTTCTCACTGATTATCTATCTCAGATATTTTTTTTGTATTTTTTTTTTTCAAGTATAGAAATTAAAGTTGTTAAAAATGGCAGTGTGCCCTTTAATCAAGCAAAAAACAATAAATAAGGAGAGAGAGAAAATACTACTATTAATTATGAATGAGATGGAAAGTAATAATATTTAATGATATTTTTTTAGCCGTTAGATCATTTACACCTTTTTTGTGCCGAAGATTTCTAATAAATTCAACGTTGAAAAAATGGCATTAAATAATTAAGAATTTTCACCTTATTTACCTAATTAATAACATATTTTTTCTATTCTCATTTACTACTTTCCATACTAGATTGGCAGTTTCAATAGCAAAACTGACTTTTGCGGCCTCTCCCCCTTGAGATCCGGGCCAAAGTAAGTACCCATGATGAAGTACAAGAGGAAAAGCCGATTATCATCTAGTATATGACTTTGTACATTGTTAGATTCTAATCCCCCAGAAGTAATAGGTTCGGTAACCTGAGATGAGCCATCCATTGCCACTAGTGATGTAATAAATCAGAGGTCTGCATAAAAATGCCACAAAGATTATTAGAATTTAACAAGACAAACAAGACACAATGATTTTAGTTATAAAAAAGAGTTTAACAAAAAGCATGGCATCAATAGATGAGATGAAATACATGCAAGTAAAGTTACTAGAAAGAGTTTAGCATTGGGGCTCCTGTGTTCTTCACTGAATTCTTTGTCCTATATAGTAAACTCTGCAACATTTGAGGGCACGTAATGCACAATACCATGACTTAAGGGTACTATATTTTATGGAATCTATAAAAATGACTTTCAAATGATTAATATCTTCAAAAATTCAACCTTTGTTAAAAAGAGCATGCTGCATTGTCCAATACCATAAAGAATGGAAACCAAATTTATATTTTCATAGGTCATCAGAGAAAGAGGGGAAGAAGGTGCAGCTGATCTTAGAGAATCATTTTAAGATCTTGACACAGGCCAGTAGTCCAAACACTGTTAAAGAAAAGAACAGCTACTAGGGAGTTAATTTTAGCTCTTAACCAACACATATCAACATCCACACTCTAAACAAAGTTCTAAAAGCCACCTTTGTAGAACCACTCCATAAATACACTGAGATGTTCCCAAAGAAGGTTTCAAAACACAGATGTGATATGTTGGATAGCACCCAGAATATATGGTCTAATTATCCTTGAAGCACCCTTGTAAGTGAAGATTTGCCACAAAATTGACATATTAAAATCCATTAGTTATATTCTTGAAATAATTATAATCAAGAAATTACACTATGGTTATCACAAATGGCTAGAAAGAATCTGGATAACACTATCAGTTATATTCTTGAGGATATGGCTGTATGCCAGCAATAGCATCTTTGTATGCCATTTTTTTTTGCCTACCGGCAGCCGGTGGAGGTGGTGGAGAGAGAGAGAGAGCGAGAGAGAAAGAGTCAGAAATCGAACTTTTTTTGGGTTTAGAAATAGATTTAGAAAGTAATAAATGAGGGAAATTAATTAGATTTTAATCAAAATATTTGTAATAATTATAGTTTTTTTTTAACCATTAGATCTACTTAAATCCAATGGTAATGGTTTAAAAAATGTATAACTTTTTTCACTATATATATATATATAACTTTTTTCACTAGAGAAATGCTACGTCTACAACAATTTTACAACATTTTTATAACAAATCACAGGTGGTTAGTTGTTATTGGTTCAAATTTGAAACTAACACAAAGATTACTTTTTTGCCCCAACAATAACAACCAGTAATAACCTGCCACTTAGGATTTGTTGTAAAAATGTTGTAGACATATCATTTCTCTTTTCACTATTACTGAAGTGATTGAATGTAAGTGATGAGAATTAAAAGTGATGGATGAATGTAAAAAATTGTCCACTACTCATAATTGATAACTTCAACAATTGTGAAAGATATTGTGTAAAAATTTACATATGTACCATTATAATTTAAACAAAACCTAATATGGAAATTAGCAATTTTCTTTTTATGTCATGGTGACGAATCTCTCTCATAGGAGGAAGTGAAAGAGATTTGATATATGAATGTGATACTAAATACCTTCTCCTAAAGTAAGCATCAAAGGAAAGAGTCTTTGGCTAGCTAACAAGAATATAGGTAAGACTAAATAAATTCATTATCACCAATGTGAGACTCAAAGAAAGGTCGGAACACACACCAATGAGTCCTACACAATTAAGTTAATAACTGGACTGGCTCTCTCTCACATCAAGGTCAGTGTGTGAACTCTGTTCTATTATTTATGAACCATGTATTTTCACCATCCAAAATTAAACTTTTGATGTTGAGGGCACCTAACGTTTTCCTTGGGAATTGTCACAACAGTTTTAGGTAAAGCAATGACCCATCAGGAGATCTTAATTTAAAGGAAAAGAACAAAAAAAATTAGATTTATGGTAAGCAGTATCTATAGATTACATTTATTGCTTTGCTTATTTACAAAATCAGCCAGGAAATAAATTTATCATTTATGTTTTTTCTATTTTATTTTGCTCATCAGAATCAAAGTGGCCCATGTTTTTTTTACTAATGGCCCAAACCACAAAGTGATTCAAATTAGGGAAATTGAAATCTGAGCGATTTTAAATTCCTGTTTGCAGATTTCATCTTGGACCAGCTCCTCAAGTATCACTTATATCTTTAATTTGTTTCACTTTCTTTGAGTAAATAAGCAATTTAATGAGTCAAACTCTATGCTTTAATTAGTAACTGCTTTACAATCTAACCAAAAAGTAGATGAGGATTCCCTCAAAAAAAAAAAAAAAAAAAAAAAAAATATTTCTACATCTTGAAATAGTATAAAATGTTCCTATAAAAAAAATAAATAAATAAATAAATAACTAAACATGGTTACCGTGCAGATTAAACAACCCGAATATAATTTAAAATTTGTTACCTGTTGAATTTTAATTTAAGGGACACATTTGGTCCCTAAAATTTGGTACAAGTTCAATTTTAATCCTGCAAATTTGGAAAGTTCAATTTTAGTCCATTAAATGTTTAAAATCGAACAATTTAGACTTTTCCATAATTTTTCACCCATTTTGTTTGCTTAACAACATGTTGGATAAATTGATGATGCAACAATTTTAATTGGAAAAAAATGGAAACACAATTTTTATGCCACAACTTTAAAGTGATTAACTATGAATAACGGAAAAAAAAGTGATGAATTTATATGGAAATGATTGTCTACCTCTGTAATCCACCACATTATTAAGTTGTGGCGAATTGTGTGGTGACATGGCTTTCTTTAGTGAAGATGCATGTATTAAATACATTTCTTTTTCCAATGAGAGGACCTATTAGAGATAGAAGGAGTGGGTTTAGTTAACTCAACTGACTGGTAATGTCTTTTGTTATTGAATAAGTAATATAGACTTTAACCCTGCCTACACAAAAGCTAATTAATATCTTAGCAAAATGATAAAGAGTAATCGTCATGAAGCCGACGTCATAGATTGAAATACTATTGTATATATAAAAAAATTGATGGAAAACTAAAGGCTAATTATTGTTTTTTAAACATTTGAGGGACTAAAATCGAATTTTTCAAATTTGAGAAGCTAAAATTAAACTTGCACCAAATTTTTAGGACCAAATGTGCAATTCATCCTTAATTTATTATAGTATTAGTAAAGAACCAAAGTGAACCAAATATGTGGTTTAAACAATGACTACTTCATGCAAGTGAAAAAGGGCTAATGGGGTTCCTTATGGCAGGTTCAGTCAATTCTAGTAGAAAGTTCTCCAACCTGGGTTTTGTCTATTTATTAATGAAATTGTTGTTAAAGTTGATTTGATGTTTTCAGAATTAAAAGAATCTTTGCCAAAGTTGCTTTGAAATACAAGTTTGCATGACCAGGTTTAGTTAATCTAAATCTACCAAGTTGTATTGGGTTGCTGTCACCTGTCACTCCCATCTTTGGCTCCACCGTTTGACAACAGTAGGTCGAGTATTGAATTTGATAATATATGCTTACTTGATAGATTTTGCTACCAGACCAAATACATCTGACCATTCAAATTTGAATAAGATTTTTATTATAGAAAAACAATGTGGAATTTTTTTTATACAATAAAATTCAACATATATATGACGTTAGCTTCATTAATTGCTCTTATCATCTAGTTAAAACACTAATCAGTTTTTGGTATAGACTAAAATAGAATACAAGATCTCTTATTTGACAAAAAAATGACTTTACTAGTTAAATTAATTAGACTCCAACCCCATAAATGCATGTAGAATTAGAATAATCTTTTAAATAATAATTCAAACCGGTTAAATAATTGTTTATATGGGTAATTTTTTTGGTTGAAATGTATAAAACTATGTCTAGTTTAAATTATAATATTCTTGAATTGGATATAAGTTTATAATGATTACCCCCAAGGGCACGTGGAATCAGAATTTAAACCTGGAGAGACCAAAATAGTTGTTAGAAATTCTTAGAATAGAATTAAGATTGTCAAAGACCTCTTGGATCTATCAAGGTTTATCTAATGGCACCTCCAACTTCTTTCAAAAGGGTGATCCGGGATTCTATATGGTGGTGAGCTTGACATCCCCTAACAATATATATACACACACACCTATACTAAAAAAAATCAAGAAAAAAAGAAAAGAAAAAAGATTGATAGGGTTATAAAAGAAATAAGAGAAAAATTGAGCGCCATCTTGCTATAAGGTCTCCCTTAAAAAAAAAAAAAAAAAAAAAAAAAAAATGATCAAGCAAAAATGAATATAAGCATAAAAGCAATAATTCATGGCAAGATCAAGACCAGTAGTCACTTAAGCAAAAGTGATTACTATGTTCATTTACACAAGAATGAACATCCGGACATGCAAAAATGATAAACTCAATTGAAGAGTATCATTTGCAAGTCCAACACTCAACCAATGCATAAACATATATGCATCTAGGAACAATCCTACACGGGTACAAGAGTGTTGTACTTAAGATAATGCAAGGCATTAACAAGTACCAAAGCACAAAGCACAAAGGCTGCATATGCAAAGTTTTGCAAATACATGGCATAAACCATAAAAGCCTACAAACAGTGCATAAGAACAAGAAACAACCCTCAAACTTACAAAAGCAACAATGGGTACAAACATAAACATAAACCTTAACAACCTACAAAGGTACCAGGTACAACAAAATATAAAATACTTCCCTTAGCATATCACTCCCCCTATCATGAATCATAGGAGCTATGATGAACTTGGAACATAAATACCTGTAACCTGAAACACTTGCACAAAACACATTAGACACTCAAGGTAAAGCAAGTAATAAACAGACAAGTATAATGTAACAAGTAAAAATGCGATCAAGAACATGATGTGAAACATGTGAGCAACTTGAACAAACACCAAACACCAAGACAAAATTTCTTATTACACAATGTCTTCTTCCCCTTGGTATATGCATCTCCCTATGGAATATCTCCCCCTACGAATGTGCACGAGAAATGGAATTTCTCCCCCTAAGAATGCACAAGAGTCATATAGAAATGACAAAACTTTCCGGTATACTACTCTAGAGTATACTCTCCCCCTTTTGACACGAATAGACAAAGGGTCAAGGAGAAAGATGGCAAGAGATGAAAGTATGAACAATGACAATGACGCATGAGGAGTGCAATGATGCATGAGAAAATGAAGTTCAAACCTAAGATGAAATGAAATGCTACAAAGCATAAGGTAAACATGACATGCTAGGATGAAGAACAAGGTATAGACCAATGCATGATAAGGGTAGCAAGTGTGTGCAAGAGGTGGCTAAGTGCAATGCATGACCAATGCATGAAAAATGCACATGTGTGGTAAGGTGTGTTAAATACACAACCAATAAACCAAACATGTTCCAAATGAGGAACATGAGAAACCCTAAAGTTTGATACTCATTGGAGTCAAACAAGTGAGAAAATGCCTAAGAGGCATTTTATCAAACACTTAGTATGCACACTATAAGAACAAAGTGAAACAATGCATGAACATCATGAAAACCACCCTTAATACATGTTCTTTTTGCCACAAGGGGCCAACATCCAAAGCAAATCATTAAAGAAACCAATCCCATACAAAAATTTTGACAAAAATTAAGTTTTCCCAACCCTTATGATAAAAATCCCAACCAAGAGCACAAAACTCACTAAAACATAATCCAAGAATCCAAATCAATGAAAAGAGTTTAAAATTACCTTAGAGATGTTAAAGGAATGAAAAACCATTCAAATTGGTTGGGTTTTGATGTAAAAATATTGAAAGAGGGTTTAAAAGAGGATGGGAGAGGTTAAAAACAAGTTTCTCACGAAAAGCCCTTTAAAAAACTGTTTCTGGGCATTTCGCGACTGGGCGAGTCGCGAAGCGAGTCGCGAGAGTTTTAGCGAGTCGCGAGTGAGTCGCGAAAGTCTTCTGGATGAACTCGCGACTGGAGTTAGCGACTGGTGACTGCGAGTTGAGTCGTGAGATTTTCGCGAGTTGCGAGGTAAGTCGCGAGAATTTTCGCGAGTCGCAAGTAAGTCGCAAGTGAGTCACGAGTAAGTCGCGAGTGAGTCGCGAGGTGAGTCGCGAGAAACTCTGACACTTGTTTTTCAACACAAAACATGTTTAAACACTGAAAAACAATGTAAGCACCCAAAAAGAACACAAAGAGTGATAAAAATCACTTCCAAAAACATATAAAATGATCAAAAATCTTTTTAGATTGATTATATAGTTGAGCACACACACATCACATTTAAACAAGTACAATCGAACAAATGAATAAGGCATTCATTGAACATTAGGCATGTGTGTTGTGTGTGTGTATCAAGTGTGGAAAAGTCCTTAGTCTAGAATGAAGCTTCAATGATCAATTCAATCAAGTCATACACAACTAGTACTAAGACAAGTGGTCTATCTCAATTATAAAAATGAGCATATATGACCTCTCACAAGAAAATGATTACATATCTTTGAAGCTTTTTATTTGGCTTCTTTACAATCATAACATTGGTTATTTTGAATCAGTACATCTCATTTTGAGATCGATGCCTGAAATTTTTGATATTTCAATTTGATGATCAAGCCTTTGGCTTTTGGGGCATCATACATTTTATTTTGGTCGCTTTCCCTTTTTCCTAGTCAAATACTAGTATGTGCGACAGGCTTTTGCAGCTCAATATCTCTTTTCATTTGGAGATTTACATTTGGTGAGCTCTTTAAGCTAAAACAACAAAATAAAGAGTGGGAAGATATATAGGCACAAGTCTACGCATGTATCAAGACCAACATGACTATTGACTAATCATTCATGACAAGCTTGAAGATCGATTTACAACAATCACACAAAGATGTCAAGATTTTTCCCACAAAGATATAAGTGCATAAAGAACAAGCTAAGCTCGTAAATGCACAAAGCCATAAGTACAAAGGTACAAGGCAAAACTCACATGTGATATGTGCTCAAACATATACGAAAACTTTTTGAATTTTTCACTTTTTATGTGGTTTTGATTTTTTACTCACACAAAATTAAAACAAAAAGTAAGATCAAAACAAAAACAATGCATATGAATAAATGCAAGATGCACAAAATGCATGAAATATAACATGCAATGCATGAGGGGTCCCACAAAGATCGAAAGAATTAGATCAAGGACCAAAAGAGCAAAAGCTCAACCATAGGAACCCTTCCTCATCCAAACGGAATGATTGTTTGGAATGAGTGTCTCATGAGAAGTGAGACGAGGGTTGGAAGAATGAGAACTTGAGATGCACATAGTCAAGGAGTTAAGAGCATTAAACACTTTCTTTAACAACATGCTATTTTCACTCAAATCAGGTTTACTCTTTTTAGCACAACTTCCAAGAGGCTCAAGTTTCTCTTTCTTTTGAGAGCATGAAATTTTGAGCAATGTAGTCTTAGATGACCAAAAGCACCACAATGGTGACACACAATGTGTTTAGGTCCACTAGGCTTTTTGGGAAGGGATCTAGCAACAAGGTTTTGTTCTCTCTTCAACTTATAACATTGAGGTCTTATGTGACCGATCACACCGCAATGGTGATAAGTTGGAACAAACTTAGATCCCTTCAAAATCTTAGGTTGAGACCTAAACGGAGGCTTTGACTTAACAACCTTTGTCTCCACCTTTTGGTTTCTTTTATGTGGAGGAACGTACACCAATTTGTCCTTTGAGGTAGAACACAAAATAGGCACAAAATTGGGTACCACAACATGATTGCAACAAATATTTTCACCATTTTTAACAGTAGGTTCAACAATCAAACACTTGGCATGCATCTTAAGAGATTCATTTTCAGATTTAAGATCATCAACAAGTTTGTTAGACAAAATAAGTTTAGCATCCAAGTCCATATTTAAACATTCAAACTCTTTCATCTTTTCAAGAGAATTTTCAACAAGCTTCTTATATTTTTCAACCAATTTATTGGATTATTTGAGCTTAGCAATCAAATCATCCTTTTCACAAATGAACTTGCTCAAATTCTTTTGAAACTTCTTAGCTCCTTTCTTCAAGAGTTTGTCAACAACATCAATAGATTCAAGTAACATGTCATCATAATTATGAGGATTAACACTCATAGAGGCATTTTCATAAGCATATGGCATGTTACAGTCAACAACATCCATAGAAGCATACAAAGCATTATCCATGGCAAAACACACAAGGGGTCAAGAATCACACTTAGGTATTTAAACCACAACAAGTGTACCTGCTCTGATACCAATTGAAAGTTCAATATGGGTATGAAACACCTTGAAGTTTAGACCCCCAGATACAAAAATACCAATTCAAGCTTTATATCAAACAATTAATGTGCGGAATATGATAAAAGCTTATAACAGAATTGATAAAACAATCTAAGCAAATATAAACACATCCACAGCAGTAAATATAAGGCAAAGATAAAGAAAGAGAGATGCAAACACACGGACAACACACGATGTGTTATCGAAGAGGAAACCGAAGTCCTCGGCGTAAAATCTCTCCGCTGCCCTCCAAGCGGTAATAAAATCCACTAAAGAATATAGTTGGGATACATGAACAGCAGAAAACCCTCCAAGCCTAATCTACCCAAGTACCTAAGCCCTCCAAGCTTCTTGCTTCAACGAGGTTGCGCCGAACCTATTTCTTCTTTAATTCCCGGATTCTGCTACTTGACNTAAAAAAAAAAAAAAAAAAAAAAAAAAAAATCTAAACTAATGGGTTTGATGTTGAAAATAGACTAGAAAAAACTTTGATATTATATTGTATTAAAATAAGAAAAGAACAAAGTTTGACCTCAAACATATTAGAGTTATCTTTTCCAACTTATTACATGACAATATTTTTGATAGATCTGTTTGAAGCTTTCTTTTCAACCCATTAAGTGCCAATATTTTGATAGATATGATAGAATTTTAATTTATGATATCTATATCATAATTATTACTTTTTATCATCAGATCAAGATTTAATTGGTTTTTAGTGTACGTGAGGTCTGAAAGTTTAATATGGGTATGAAACACCTTGAACGTTTAGACCCCCAGATACAAAAATACCAATTCAAGCTTTATATCAAACAATTAATGTGCGGAATATGATACCAAGCTTATAACAGAATTGATAAAACAATCTAAGCCAAATATAAACACATCCACAGCAGTAAATATAAGGCAAAGATAAAGAAAGAGAGACATAGCATCAACCAATGTATATTGGTTCCTTCCCAAACTGCTTCCCTAAGCACCAAATGGACCTTCTCATAGACGTGGGTGTGGTGAGATAAGGGTTTGGTAAATAACCTCTCAAGGGTATGACAATGGAGAGGAAGAGAGTAGAGGAATTTGTAGAGTCTCTTTAGATGAAGATTGGGGATGAGGCAATCTTGTTTTTCTCTAGGGTTTTCTCTTACAAAATTCTCTCTGGAAGCTCTCTCAATATGATGGGTATAAGGGTGTATATATAGTAGGGTGAGAAAGGAATGCAAAACGTCAGTTTTTGCCAAACAGGGCAAGTTGGCGACTTGGTCTCGCGGCTTGTCCAAGTCGCGAGTTCAAGTCGCAACGTAACGGCCTGGCCAGTTTGGAACTTTTGTCCTGTAGTGTGACAGTTGGCGCAACCCTTCAGCTTCCTAGTGTGCCTCTCACGTGCCAGCTTTTGGCGACTTGCCAGTCGTGATCCACCCGCGAGCCCTAGTCGCGAACCTCTGTTTTTCTTGCACACTCTTGAGCTTTTCTTCACATCTTCTCACACACTACCCTTACAATTTTTTCACCTAAATACAGGGTTGCTAAGTGCTAAATTACAAGCAAATTGGTCACGGAATAAAGCCAATTAAATGGTTGATTAAATTCAACCTTACAAAAGGGATGGGATCAGAGTTTATAGGATCATAAAGAGCTCATTGGACTGCAAAATGGCTTTCCAGAATCATTTTGGGCTTCACAATTTGGCTCCCAAACATCTAAACCCCCAATTACAAAGAGTTACAGCTAAATGCCTGTCTGATGAGCTCCATGTGGTGGAAATTTTAGTTTTTTGTAATTTTCTCTACACCTTCTCAAGGTTGGTTTTAAGGATGAAAATTAATTATGAATTATAGAATATGCTAGGAAAATTTGCTTCCATGTTGGAAAAGTGATATGTTCCAGATCTCTTGGTTAAGAATTATGGAGATAATGAAAGTGGTTATGGTGTGAGCATTGGTATTACTTGTTAGGGTGGTGAAATCTCATGTTTATTTTCTTTCGAGAAAACCCGCACAAAAAATATTTGCTATTGGAAGATACATAGATGGTTATCTTATGCTAGTTGCGAGGGACAAGAAGCAATGCAAGATGATTAGTAGTGTCATAGCAACCTCTATAGAGCAATTGACATGTATCTTAAGGTATGGATTTTTTTTTCCCGTTCCTAATGATGATTATATTATCTGAAAATTGAGCTCTTGAGGGTCTGGGACCTGCAATATCATAAAATAGGGATTTACTTTGATTAAAAGAATTATTGTGGTATGATATTTGTGTTTTTGATTGGACATTTTAAAGCATAGTGGCTAGTAGTCTCCTTAAATAAATTTCAAAGCTTAGTCCTGCGCAATCAGTGTTGTTGAATGACGTAGCATTTTATTGAGAAGACTTTAAGAATATGTAACCTCACATTTAACCAGTCATAGAAGCAGTTAAATTTAAGTTGCAAATGACCATTCTTTTAGGACCAATTATGTAGGCACACACCCTAGCTTGAATGAAGAAGAAAAAGTAAGTATATGTAGAAACCTGTAATACCATAGAGCAAAGTCACATGATTCATCTTCTTAGAGCAAAGTCACTTGCCCTTTAAAATAACAGCATGATTGATCTTCTTAGAGCAAAGTCACATGACAAGGTCAATGACAGCTTTTGGATCAAACCACCAAAGAATGAAGACTCAGGTAATTATCAGAGTTTCTAAACTGAAAGAGGGAGGGATGAATCCGCAGAAAGAGGTCGATACAATGAAGGTGCAACTGATTGAATTACAAATGTGTTAGCTAATGCTGCAAAGACAAGTAAAGAGATCCACAAATTAGAGGAGAAAACTCAGCTTTGTAAGGAAAAAAATTTCTGGTAGGAAATCTGATTTTTCTTTGTTGATTTTTTTTTTTTGGATAAATAATTTTGCTTCATTGAAATTGAAGTGTGCCTTGTTTTTTTTTTTTTTTTTTTTTTTTTATTTTTTGTTGAGAAAATAGAAAGGTTATTTTTTAGGAATTTGAAACTACTCCACATTTGCCTCTTCTTAATATTTTGCAATATTAAAAAAAAAAAAAAAAGGATATTACCAAACTGTACCTAAAAAGATATTACCAAATTGTTTTCCATTCTAAATGCAACTTGGACTATTCATGACTAGAGTGTAGAAAAAAACAAAACGAAATTAAAATTTATGAAATTTATGCAACTTGGATTTAAACCTTTTTATTTATTTTTATAGCAGTGTCGTTTGGTTCACCCCTAGAGAGTAAACCCTAAACACCTTCAATTGCCCAAAAACATGTATTGGGTAAGTGATGGTGTGTGGATGGTTGAACCAGGGCATCCTAGCTGGGATATCGGTCCCCTAGCTAACACTCCACCCTCTTGGGCAAAATTTATGAAATGTTTCCTTGCCTGCTAATCTGTCTTACAAGTACTTGGGGATTATTATTTGGAATAGAAAATTAGAAAACAAATAAAAGGAGGAACTGTGGAAACAAATTTATATACACTCCAGCTCTTTACAAGAGCCAAATAGATCAGTCAGCTTAGAACTAGTTAAAAAGGCATAGAGGAGTAGACAACATTACATCAATATGATCAACCATTTGTGAAAAACCATGTTTCTTGTTGAAGAATATATTAGAAGCATCTTAAAGATATGGCTGAAATTGCTCATTTACTACTGGTTCCCATACATGCACCAAACTAGCTTCATTTAAGACTAAAAATTTGTATTCTTTATAGATAGCGAGTGTACATTTTTAGACCCTTTAAACACAAACAGATTAACCTAGTTATTTAGCCAAGTGATTAATTTAGGTAAATTATTCAAATTTAGGTTAACACAGATAAATCATATGATTGAAACAGTGAAAATAAATAACATAATGATATGATAACTTAGGAAAACCAAACAAGTAAAAAAGCTGGGGAGGATTTAACCTAGCTATCCTCAAGATAAAACAGATCCACTATGAAAGAATTGGAGTTTACACAATAGTGACTTAGACCACTAACATCCTATTGCTACCTTGAGTAGGAAACTTACTACCACGACCATGACCACGTGATAGTTTCGAGTTCACGGACTACTTTTTTATTGGATTCACAGCAACTACAAGTACTCCCACTTATGTTTTCCTTTAAGCTCTTTATGCAGCAAGTGAAACGATCACCAAGCTCTCAACATCAATCTTGAGATTGGAAACCCTAAGTATGTATAAAGGAAAACACATCTAGATCTCACAAAAGATTCACACGCACAACATAAACAACAATTCTAAAACGTGGCTAGGGTTTTTTCTTTTATACTTAAGGCAAAACATAAAACCCTACATGTTATATGGGCTTGGGCTTGGGCTTTAGTTGGAAAATTCTGCAAAAAAACAATCTACACGAGCTTTGATTAATCGAGTCTAATTTTCAATCGATTGAGCCTTGCAGATTTACACAGTAAATCTTGCGGTACACTCGATTCCAACTTTACAAATAAATACACTTTGAGCAGCCTAATTCTAGACTCTAAATTTTGATCATGGTTTGCCAACATAATACAAATTGAAGTTCTGATACATTAGTCCCTAAAGTCTTAGAACTTAACAAACTTCCCCTTTGGTAATCCATGACAAAACACATAATAAACAAAATGCTTAAAGTTACAAAAATAGCCCATTACAATATAATTTCCCAACAAAAATAACTCAACCTAACTACTATCTATCAGTTGTAAGTGTAAACAGCAGCACGACTTAATCAACTTGTATATTCCTGAAATACTTAACAAACACATAAACACATGTGTGGAAAATACAAGTAAAACAAAGTAAAATTTTGATTTCACATAACATAAACTACAAGACATATATCATCAATAACCTCATAAATATAAATCAATAATCAATATAGCACAATGTGAAATAAGAAATAGAAAGACATCAAAATAAATACATAATGAGCCAAAAAATAAGTACAAAGTGAAGCACCTAGATACAATATAAAGCTCCAAAACTCCAAAACAACAAAAAATCTCCCCTTATCTCCATCCATATGTACTCCCCCTTTTTGCGACGAATTGCTAAAGGGCAATCAAGACTCATCATCAAAAGGAGGTGGCGGAGGGGACCATCTAAAACTCACCAACTATGAACACAAAGCCTGAAGCTCTGTGAGAACATCCACCAAAAGCAGACCATGAGCCGCCTGAACAGTCATAACAGTGTCCAACATATGACAAATGCTGGAATCATCCGAAGTAGAAGGTGGAGGAGCAACAGCAGCAGTCGGATCAACATACGCATCAGCATTCGTGTCACCTGAAGAAGGAGGAGGATAAGGTGCAACACCCAAAGAAGACTCAACTCTAGGCTGTTTAAAGCTAGCTCGCATCTGAGCAGCCCTCTGTTTAAGGAAGGTGGTACCTATGGGAGCTATGATATGTACGAGCTTAGAAGCAGGAAACTCATCTAAACCTAGATGCAACAAAATTCGATGAATAAAAACCGGAAAGAAAAAAGCATGAGCAGAAGAACTACTCCTATAAACCTCAACCAAAAAATGAATGAAAAGATGAGGAAGCTTATAGGAGCTTCTGTGACAAGAGCATACAAAAATGCACATCTCTCGGAGGAATAGTATGCAAATGAAAGATAAGCCAGATAGAATGGCAAGAAATCCAGAAAAACAAGTAATGAATCTCGATCAACTCGTGAGAAGTGATCCGAGGATCAGAACCCCACTGGATAGAAGATCCAGTAAGATATGACATAATGTAATCTATGGGAGGAGACTCATCATAAGGATATATGGGATGCTAGACCCTAGGCACCCCAAGAGTAGAAGCCACTACCGTAGGAGTAATGACATACTTTTCACCCTTTATCCAACTCTTCACCAGTGTGTCGGAATCATTGGAATGGATAGAGAGGTTCGAATATAACTCTCTAATCAAGGTAGTCGGTGGAGGATGGTTTACATCCAACAAAGGCAACCAGCCCCTACGCTCAAAGTTTCTCCTAATCTCTGGATCAAGCTCATCTAAGACGACCTTTCTCACAGCCCACACATTCCTAAGAATGTTCAGCTTCTCATAAGTTTCCTGGTTTTTCTCACCTGGAAACCTCTTACTATCAAAGGACAGGTAGAAGAAGAGGTGGATTTCCTATTGGCTATAGTCTTCCTAGTCATGATGCTAAGGTTGGAATAGGATAGACAGTAGAGAGACAAAAGAGAAAAAACAAGAAAAATCCAAGGGCAGACTGCATCAGACACAATTAGAGCAAAAAAAAGAAAAAAGAAAAAAAAATCTATATGATGCATGAACAGCATTAACACATGATGTATGCTCTAATGTAGTGAGAATAGTTCAGTTTTACTTTAAAAACACAGAATTTGGCTTGAACACAGAGTTTATATCAAAAATCCCAAATTTTGAAAATCCACTTTCAAAAAACCAACAAATTGATCACATTATCATTACACAAGTTAGATAACAATATATAATGATAAGATTAAACAATAAAACATGCCAATTTCATCAATTTTAGCTTAATTGAACAAAATCCCCAATTTGAGTAGTTTCAAGCCTTAGAATTTTCAATTCTTCCCAAATTCATCAAATTGATCAAATTAAATCACAAAGA
Organism: Quercus suber; assembly: GCF_002906115.3. NCBI lineage: Eukaryota > Viridiplantae > Streptophyta > Magnoliopsida > Fagales > Fagaceae > Quercus > Quercus suber. The sequence goes on from NW_027070089.1 coordinate 277,953, forward strand.
TCAGTTTACAATCATCCAACAACAAAAACCCATTGATCAATTTTGAAAGAAATGATTGAAAACAACAAAAACCCCAAAAATTCATAGGTTCGAATTTCTCCCTAAAATGCATGAAAAATGAAAATAATTGAAAAAGGAAGGGTAAAAGGGTCTTACCGGTGTATGAAGACAAAAACCCTTGAAAAAATTTGAGGGAAAACGATAAAAATCTTTACTTTGAATCTGGATCAGTCGAAGAGAGAGAGAAAAGCTTTTTGAAAAAGTTGAAATAGTGATGAACACGTGAAAAGCTTAAGTTTTTTAAAAAATTTCTGAACAATTTTCGATTGATCGAAAAATAGATTCGATTGATCAAAAATTACATTCGATTGATCCAGCGGCAATCGAGAATCAATCGAGCCAAACAAATTCAAAACAAATTTTTAATCGCAATTTCGATTGGTCGAGCAACATGTTTGATCAACTGAAAATCTAGAAAAATTAAAATTTTGAAAAATAGAACATTGCAATGCAGAAACTCCTCAAAGCACAATAGTTTAGGAATAAAATGCATGAGTATGAGATTAAAAGTTTTCCAAAAACCCTTGAATTAAACCCAGATCTTCCAAAAACAAGATTTTCAATCAATTTGTCCTTAAATCTCAAACTTTAAACATATTTTGCATCAAAATCAAGGAAATTTTAATCTTGTATGGCCACAACAAGATCACACATAATATAATGTACCAAGTTTAGTAAAGAGTAACTTGTGTAGTGTGTGCAACTAGCAAAAGCTTGAGATACATGTGAGGTGATAAGTAAATAGTGATCAATCACAATTTCTACAAAATTCATCACATAAGTTTGAAAAAGACTATCACCTAAAGAGTTACATCATTTAACTCCCACATCTTTTAGAATAAAAGTTTGCAATCATGTAAGTTTCTTGATTTGCCTCATAATGTACACACCAATTTTATTTGATTGAAACTTATTAAAATAGCTAAGATAATGTACGCACCAATTTTAGTTGATTGTGAAGTTATTACAGCTCAAAAATGTACACACCAATTTTAGCATTTAATCTAAGGCTTACACGTTATATTCTTTTTGTGCATGTGCTACACTTTTTCGAGCACAAAATCTTATGATATGCACTAAGGTGTTCATAATTGGCTAGTAAACAGTGGTGAGATGGTTATTTATGCATTTCTCATTAAGTTCAAGTCCAACAATCAAAGACATATGACTTCAAGATCAAGATCATGTGATCAAAAACTATAAACAACTTCCACACAACATGCACTACAAAGCTTGAACTAGTAAAGTGCAATAAAATAAGCTCATCCAAGCTAAACAAGGGACATAAACATGTTATGTAAAGATAATATGGCCAACCTTGATTTCAATTCCAAGAAAAATAATGCAAAACACATTTTTCATCCCTTTTTTTTTATTATAAATTTTTGAAAAGAATAACAAAAACAACCTAGCATGAAATGTATAAATGTTATGCAATGCAAATCCTAAAAAAACAAAGAACCAAAAACAACAAAGAGGAATGGTCACAAAGAATAGAGAGATGAAGCACAAGGACCATGTCAGAAAGACTCAATTAGATCGAGTTTTTTGCATCTAAAACTTTTTAGATGCAACTCTTGCATTGAAGTTGTTATTCATATTAGACTGCTGAGTAACTCCAAGATTGGAATAAAGGTTTAAAGTCTTTACCAACTCACCAATAAGTACCATGGGATCTTGTGCTTGAGGCACAGATACTTTTGGCTTATTTGCTCGCTTAGCAGCTTGCAACTTAAAACTGTTTGGACGAATGTGCCCAGACTTTTCACAAAAATGACAAACCCATGCAGGTCTATCATGCAACTTGTCCTTAGGAGAATTAAAAGTCTTAGGTTTAGACTTTTGAAGATCAACCCTAATCTTCTTAAGAGGAGTAACTTCTGCTGGTTTGACAATTTCACTCATAGGAGACTCAGAAGAAGAAACAAAGTTTGTGGAATGATTCTTAGTCACAAAAATGCTATCTTCAAAACCTAGACTAGTTTTCTCTAAGGGAGACTTTTGAATACTCAACATATGTTCAAGTTTGGAACTAGCAAATTTATTTGTTTGTTCTCTAGCAACAGATAATTCAAGTTCCAAAATTTTAACTTTTTCAAGCAATAACATGTTCTCAGTCTTCACCTTATCAAGTAATTCATTAGCATCAAACAATTTCAAGAGCAAATTCTTCTTATCAAGTTCAAGAGAAGCAATTTTCTGTAAGCCTAAATCAACATTCATAGCATCCTTTATAGCATCCTTGCAAAGCTTATTACAGGCTTCTTGCAAATCAGCATTCTCAGAGAGTTCCCCATCAGAAGGGTTCTCATCAGCCACAACACTTTCATCAACTACAACAGTAGCTGTGAAAGTAATGAAATTTCCATACTTATCACTACTAGACTCATTGTCAAAAACTTCATCATCACTAAGGGTTATAGTCATAGCCTTATCCTTTGATCTCAAGAATGTAGGACATTCTGATTCACATGACCATATTCTTGACAACCAAAACATTGTTGACCCATAGAATTATTAGAGGTTTGACCTGCTTTCTCTTTAGGTTTCTTATTATTGTTCACTTTAGTGGGTTCATTCCTCCTAAAATTTCTAGGTCCAGCATTATTTTTACTTCTTGCTCTTCTATTGTTGTTTCTATGAAAATTTCTAAAGTTCTTGGCAAGGTAAGCAATTTCTATAGTAAAGAGTTCATCATCAAATCCATTCACATCAACATCATCAACAGACTTAAGAGCCATTGATTTGGATTTGCTTGTCTTAGGTAGGTCCAACTTATAGGACTAAAGAGATCCTACAAGTTCATCAATAGGGATGAAGTTCACATCCTTACTTTCAGTTATGGCAGTCACTTTGAGTCTAAAGTCCTCAGTCAAAGATCTAAGTATCTTCCTAACAATTTTAGGTTGATCATAGATTTCACCCAAATTATAAGCAGAGTTAACAATATCATTCAATTTAGCATCAAATTCATCAAAACATTCATCATCAGACATTTTAATACTTTCAAATCTAGAAGTAAACTAATGCAGTTTGTTAATCTTAACTGCCTTTGTGCCTTCGTGCACAGTTTGGAGAATATTCCAAGCAGTATGAGCAACCTCAACATTAGAGATCTTCTTGAATTCCTCCATAGAAATAACATTAAAAATAGCATTCATGGCTTTGTTATTAAAAGCGGCTGCTTCTTTTTGAGAAGTTTGCCACTCATTAACTGAAGTAGTAGGCTTCTCCCATCTGTATTCAACGAAGTTCCAAACTCTTTCATCAATGATTTTAGAAATGCTTTCATCCTTACTTTCCAATAGGCATAGTTATTCCCATCAAAGTGAGGTGGGATCACAAGAGAGTACCCGTGTTCCATGACAACAGGGGTCAAAGATCAACTCTTAGATCAAAAGATCTAAACACAAGAGCTAACCTACTTTGATACCACTTGTACGTTGTTAGACTCCTTAAACACAAACATATTAACCTAGTTATTTAGCCAAGTGAGGTAAATTATTCAGATCTAGGTTAACACAGATAAATCATATTATTGAAACAGTGAGGAAAATAAATAACACAATGATATGATAACCTAGGAAAACCAAACTGGTAAAAAACCTGGGGAGGATTTAACCCAGCTATCCTTAAAGTAAAACAGATCCACTATGAAATAATTGAAGTTTACAAAATAGCAACTTAGACCACTAACATCCTATTGCTACCTCGAGTAGGAAACTTACTACCACGACCACGTGATAGTTTTGAGTTCACAGACTACTTCTTTCTTGGATTCACAACAACCACAAGTACTCCCACTTGTGTTTTCCTTTAAGCTCTTTATGCAACAACTGAAATGATCACCAAGCTCTCGACATCAATATTGAGATTGGAAACCCTAAGTATGTATGAAGGCAAACACCTCTAATCTCATAAGAGATTCACACACAGAGCATAAATAACAACTATAAAATGTGGCTAGGGTTTTTTCTTTATATTTAAGGCAAAACATAAAACCCTACACGTCATATGGGCTTGAGCTTAGGCTTGAGTTGGAAAATTCTGCAGAAAAATAATTTGCCCGAGCTTCGATCGATTGAGTCTAATTTTTGATCGATCGAGCCTTACAAATTTACATAGTAAATCCTTCAATACACTCGATTCTAACTTTACAAATAAATACACTTTGAGCAGCCTAATTCTAAACTCTAAATTTTAATCATGGTTTGCCGACATAATACAAATTGAAGTTCTAATACATTAGTCCCTAAAGTCTTAGAACCTAATAACAAGTTTTTAATATCCAATTACCTTGATATTTGGTAAGCATGATTGTTATTTTTTTTTTTTTTTAAGAATCCAGACCCAGAGGCCAAGTTTTATTTCAAAAAGGAGAGAAATTACAATGCATCCCTTGTAACAAGGGGAGCTATATCATTAGGGATGGATTTGATCCAAACTTGTAGCTCATGCCAAACTTAGAATATGTAGCAAGAAAATTAGCAACAAAGTTTCCTACATGCTTAACATGAGTAAACTTAAAAAAATCCGAAACTTAAAGGCTAAAACAAGAGTGTCTTGTATCACGAAGAAAATGGGCTTTTGCCCTTTTTTATTATTATAAATATCCAGCAAAATGCTCTATATCTGAAACTATTTAGGGAAATGCCGCTGTTTTGAATCTCAATTTTCTAAAAATCGAGTTTCAATTTAAAACTTGATTTTTGGACAATCGAGTTATAGCGAACTTAAAATTTAAAAGAAAAAAAAAAATTCTGGAACTCGAGTTCCATGTGAAGTACTCGAGTTCCCTAAAAAAATTCAAGTGGAACTCAAGTACTTTACATGGAACTTGAGTTCCAGGAAAATTTTTTTTTTCTAAGTCCACGTTCGCTATAATTCGATGTTCCAAAAATTGAGTTATATATTTGAAATTCGATTTTTAGAAAATCGAGTTTCAAAACAAGGGCATTTCTCTAATTAGTTTTAGACATGGGGCATTTTGCTAGATATTTTTTTTTTTTTTTTTTTTAAAAAAAGGGCAAAAGCCCATTTCCTCCCTTGTATCACATGTCCATACTCTAGATGATGGACCTCATTGGTAAGCATGATTGTTATAAGGAAGACATTCAATCAAATGGTGGGTTTGCAAAATATACAAGTTTATAATTAGAAAAAGGTCCTAGGTCATTTGGTCATCATGGGCCACAAGTTGGAAAGTTTGTATTTCGAAGCTTAACTGGTTGACTAGGGTCGAGCCTAGAGTCGAGGTTCACTTAATCTCAATTGATCAAGCAGCTATCCAAGTAGCAAAACTTCACTTTATTGTGAAGATTCTTAGGCTGTTCTCTTGTGTCTTCAATGCAATTTCTCAACCACACTCAAGACACCAAAACTTACAACTCAAATGCATTAAAAAAAAAAAAAAAAAGATTTTGAAATGGAGTTGCCAATAAAATAGAAACTTAACACATTTTAGAGTGGTTAATCCATAGGTGAGTTTGTGAAATCTAAAACCAAGGAATATGCAAAAGATACTAAATAGTGAGTAAGGAAGTATAAAATCAACATAGTACCTCCAAGGAGAAGATGCTAAGTAATTCCTGAGATTAGACCATCTGTATATTGCAAGTTTTAAAAACTAGGTTCATGAACAATGTTTCACACTATTATTACTCAAACTCTAAGAGCATGAACAGGTAATATTTATGCATCAAGAAGCATTCTAGCACCACAAAGACACTTCACTTTAGTAGTTCTTGGAATAAACCTTGAAACTTGTCATTGTAAAACAGATGCCAAGCCCCAAGTAGTGCACCCAAAAAGAAGAGCTTGAAGCAAGATTGGTTATGTGTGAAACTGAAAATAGATAATGAGGGGAAAACGGATGAAAGGAGAGTCAAATCAATATCAATATTATTATTATTATATATATAAAAGCAGAGACCTCATGCAGGAGTGCATCAGGTTCTGCCAAGTGGCACACTCCTTCAAAAGAGAATTGAACTCTCACCACAATCTTCCAAATTGTCATTAAATACTCTTTTTTGGGTGAATGCATCATCATTAATTTACTACTCTTTTTAGATACAACATCAGTAATTTACTAATCAAACTTCAAGTAATACATAAGATAGAGGGATGTTAATTATTAAAGACTCTTCATAACCTTTGGTCTAATTTTCTAAAAGCAAAGTTTCTTTTTTTACCTTGATAGTCAACCACTGGGCTTGAGGTTAATATTCTACTTTGAATCATTGATTGTATACTTACTGAATAGTAATAAATAGTAGAAATGGTAGATACAAAATTCTTGGTAAATTGAAAGAATTATTGTAAAATTGTTAACATTCCAAAGTAAGTTCCTGTATTTGAATATATGAGAAGTATATGAATCCATTGGAGGTGCATTGGTCCAAGAGAACTAGGCTAATCACTAATCAGGTCTCTCCCATCGTATTAACATATAAATAGAGGACCATATCAACCTTTTTATTCCATAGCTATACACACAAGTTTGTGACATCTTGACAAATAAAGCAAATTGTCAAAAAATTGTTTTTTGGTGCCCAATTTTTCATTTTGTTAAGGTTGTGGCACCTGTAGTTGCCACAATTGTTCCCATGGCGGCAACAATGGTGCGAGTTTTGGCACATGCGGTGGCACCCATGGTAGCAATATCTGCTATAGTTATTACTGTGAGGGCAATCCAGAATATGGTTTCTTAAATTCAGCTTTTGGAAAGGAGTATGACTATCCATATGCATACTTATGTTTGGCAGTTTACTATGTAAATTTACAAAATGTTCTATGTATGATGAAGATTTGAAAGCTTTATGAGGGCATCCATATATATGTTCTAAGAATCACTTTTCAACCATTGTGGTTTTTGGTTGATAAGTGCCTGCATATTACAAAAGGTTATTTTCATATTAGTTTGGAATACATACAAAAAATAATAGAGTATTGCTAAATTTGAATTTTGCACTAACTGTGCTCACTAAAAAAATTTCTTCATTTTAAGTTTTAACAAGATTTTATTAAACATTGACGTTTGGAAGACAATGGTAATTTTTATCTTTTATGTTGATGTCTATAATTTCTTTAACATTGTAAATATATTTGTCACATTACTCTTCTACAACTCATGATGAAACACTACATAGACAAAGAATACCCAGTTTTGGAATAAAAAGTATGTCTAAGGACTAGGGTTTAGTTTGAATTTAGTTTTACTAGCAAACTTTGTAGATTAACTATGACTAACAATTGAAATATTCTTAAGTGCCACATCAAAGATAAAAACAAAATAAATATTGAATTTTTGTTTCATTTGGGTCAATGTTTCAAGACTTTTCAAATTAAAAAATTAATATTATTATTTTCCTTTGGACTTATGGTTTTTGTAAAGGCTGAGATTGATTGTGAGTGTTTGAGATGTATATTTTGTTTTAGAAATAAGGAGAAAGAAAGAGAGACATTCTATAACAACTTTTATTCTACAATATTACTCCAAAGTTGTTTTTTTCCCCTCATTCCTTGAATTGAATAATCATAATGGTTATGTGTGTGCAATTTTTTTTTTTTTTTGATGGCATGTGTGTGCAATTTATAATTGTTGCTTTTTATGATGAACTCATTACTAACAAAGTTTTATTACAATTATTCTATAATATATGTATAACATTCTTCAAAATTATCTTACATAAAACATTACAATATTATCCGTACATCGCACGACAACTTACTAGTATATATCTAATTCACAAACTCACAATTTTTCACTACAAAAAAGATTGCTATTAGCGATGGCCAGAGTTCGTCGCAACAACACAAAAAGCCGTCGCAGATTAGTATCGCCGACGGTAAAAGGCCGTCGACGGCCGTCGGAAAAAGCCTTGTCGGTAATACTATATTACCGACAAGACCGTTGCTAACACTCATTTTCGACAGCACAACTCCGTCGTAAGTACTTGGTAATTGCCGTCGTAGATTCAACTTCATACGAGGAAGTTGGACGACCAAATACCTTTTGTGACGACCTTCAGCCATCGTTAATGCATAGTTTCGAAGACAAAATGCTGTCGTAGTAATTTCATTTGTCATCGACAATACAACTTTATATGAGGAAGTCATATGACCAAATACTTTCTACGACGAACTAAGGCCGTTGTTAATACCATTTTTTGACGAATAAAAGCCATCATAATTACTTGGTTTGTCGTTGACAATGTAACTTCATACGAGGAAGTCAAACGACCAAATACTTTCTACGACGAACTAAGGCCATTGTTAATACCTTTTTTTGACAAATAAAAGCCGTCGTAATTACTTGGTTTGTCGTCGACAATGTAACTTCATACGAGGAAGTCAACGACCAAATACTTTCTACGACGAACTAAGGCCGTAGTTAATGCCCTTGTTTTGACGAATAAAAGCTATCATTAGTACTTGGTTTGTCGTCGAAAATAACTTTTGTGATGAACTATAGTCATTGTTAATGTAGTTTTTCAACGACTAAAAGCCATCATAAAATAATTGGTTTTTCGTCAACAATACATCATCAATGTGACCATTTACCTTTTTCAATGAATTTTGACCATTATTGAAACCTATTCACCACGTCAGTAATACATTATTTGCAACAAAATAACTCTGTCAATAATAAAAGAGAGATCATTTCTAATATTTTAATTGTGAGGAAAAATAAATCTCCCAAAAGTTTTGCAATTCAAATAACAAGCACAAATCCATAATTGTCCAAATCTAGAAAGTGCATAATGCAATAAAAAAAAAATTAAAACGTCTATAAAATAGAATAAAAAACATTAATTAAAATGTCTACATGAAAGCTATAATATCCTTCACCAAACTTGAAAACATAAATATTGGAAGATCAATCATCATCTGAGTTAGTATTCTCCTTCTGAAAGCCATCAGAGTCATCTTCTGTGTTTTCGTCCACATTTTGATTTTCTTCTCCAGCATTGGTCTGTAATATTTTGATTAAACTAAATAAGTATATAAAAAAATTATTACTATGCAAATTATATTTACAATACATAATAAAGATATTGAAACATATTAATTTAACAACATCAACAACAATCCCCACAATGAATAACAATGGTATTATCAACATCAAAGAATACAGGATCCTTACTAACAAGAACCTTGTAGTTCTCTTGTGAATGAGAACTTCAAAGAATAAATTTGCCACCAATAATCACATTAATAACATTTTCATAACAAACACTACAAATCATGTACTTTGCATCGATAGGTAAAGATATACTAATTTAAATAACATGTTTTTATCTAAATTTAGCGATCCAAATAATTGAAATCTATAATGAGCAACTTTACAACTTATTTCAACAACCTCAAGAAAATAGCAAAAAATATTAATGTTGATTATACTGAAAAATATATAAATGTACCTGTGTAGTAGGTTCTTGCATAGAATTAAAGCCCATCTTTTTCAAAGCATTTGCTATCATACGAGGCATTTCCTCTCTCAATTGATTGATTTCTCCCTGCAATTCCATTTTCTCAGCAGAACTTTTATCCTCTGCTTCTTTAAAACGAAGCTCAAAATCCTCCTTTTCTTTTAAGCGATCCGCTTGACATCACTTACTACATTGGCTAGATGAACTTGGGCCATATACATCTCTAGGCTTGACACCGGCACCCATGCCAAGCACACGACCACGAGTAGGAGGTCCAGTCACTTCAAAGAATATTTGGCTATCATTAACAATCTCACCTTGAGATGCAACCTCTGATTTCCTTGAATCCATTTTTTCCTAAAACAACATTTATTTCGTTATTAAATATATACAAACTTTAAATTCAAAAAGACATTTAAAAAATAATAATAATAATAACATACATATAATTTTTGTGCTTTTTCACTAGCAAAAGTAACACCATCCTTTTTCATATGCATCGACCTGAAACATTCGATTGGACTTGGTTCACATCCATTCTTCTCCTCCTATGACCATTTTAAAAGGAAAATCATAAGATAAATCAATTCAATATATGAACTAATGTTATAGAAATTTAACATGGCAATTTTATCATACCAATTCTTTTCTGCGTTTAGCCATTGGTACAGAACCTATAGTCGCAATGATAGCTTGATTTTCTTTGCGATTTCTTTTGTTTCTATCAGTCTTTTCCTGGTTACATGAAAAAAATACACTAAATGAGTTAATTATTAAACATTTGCTTCTAAGAAAGATTTAAGAAAAAAATATATTAAAAAAACTATTAATAAAGTTCACTTTATAATCACCTGCCACTTGCGATTATTCCATTTGTTGCACATCTCTTTCCAAATAGTTGGAGTTACATCATCATTGGGATGCTTGTACCATTCATCTTGAGGAATTTTATTTTTTACACAGTGTTCTCTAAGGTGCTACATCCAATCAGGATAGTGTCGTTTGACATGCTCATCAAATACCTCCCTCTCAAGAACTAAGTCATCTGTCTCAAATTGTGCTTCTTTGTATAACTCATAAAGCATATTCAGTTGTTCTTTAGGGTATTTTGAAAAAGTTGTCCATGGCCCAGTAATGTTTTGGTGGAACTTAATAGTAATCTCTTGGGGTATTTTCTTTTCTATGAATCTAATAAAATGAAAGAAACACAAAGCATGTAAAATATTACATATAAATGAAATGTAAGTACTAAAAAATAAATGATTAAAGTAACCAAAAAATAAGGAAAAAAGACCTTCTGTCATGTATCTCACACTTGCAATTATGACTTGGATAAACACCCTTAGCCTTTCCCCGACCTCTTTTCTTTTGTAAAGTAGATCCTACCAATAATGGAATAAGTAAAAATAAATAAATAAGCTTTAAGCATAAAATTGGTATATTAGCATATAAACTTTAGGAAAATATTAAGTATTACCTTCGCTGCCCCCATTAATCACACTATTAGAAGAAACAGGTGCTTCATTAGTTGGAGACTCAAATGATGAAGGTGCAACTTGTGATTGACTACCACTATCACCTTTATCTCTCGCTTGTTTTATAGCTCGCTTCTTACTTTTCTTTGCCATTCACCTGTAACGTAGTGAAAAGGTAAGCCACATCATTGATAAGTTGTAATTATTTAAAAGGCGTTTGGATAGGAATTATAATTCCAACAGTAATCGGAATTTTTTTTTTATTGTTTTCAGTTTTTAATTTTCAACAAAATAAGCGATATCCAAACACACTCAGTCAACAAAAACGTAATTAAAACCAAGGACCACATATTAGAAATATCAATATAAAATTAATTAACAAATTGCTAATTTAATTAAAACTAATTAACATGAAAAGTTTAATCAAATTTTAGAGATCCACTAATTTAATTAAATAATTATATACAAATAACATGCACAGCTTCAACAAATTGCTAAAGTTTAGAAAAAAAAAGAAAAAAAAAAAAAGAATTGCTAAGGTTACTTTTACAGTACACTTATATTATTATATATCTACAAGACAAATACTATTATTATAATACTATTATTATAGGGTCACAGCTTCAACAAAACAAATATATATATTATTAAAAAGTGCTCAACAAGATTCTAGTCTCCTTGCAATTTTACAGACAAAGGAATAGTCAACGGTACACTAACCAATATTATATTATTATATATTCACAACAAACACTAACCATTCATTCAAATATATTTTTTTAATTAAAATTTTTTTTCAGCCATTCATTCATTGGCTCAGCACCTACCCTTCCACTATCACTATATATCTATTTAGTTGATTCATTTACCAGAACACGCAGTATAACATAAAACTGTACAAAAAACTAAATTGCAGAAAAAGAGAGTGAGATAGAGTGAGTGATACCAATGGCTTAGCAAGATGATTGGATTCTGGCAAGTATGGAGAACGATGGTGTAGAGACAAGCAAAGATACTGACGGCGCAAGAGACTAATAAGACAAAGTTAAGTTTTTTTTTTTTTTTAATGTTTCTGTTTTTTGGTTTTTGTATTGGGAATTAGGGATTTGTTGAGGAAGACAGATTTGGGCTTTTTTTGTTTTGTTTTGTAATTAGGGACATGTTTACCTAAAAGGAATTTCCTATATTTTTGGGTTTTTTAAATTTTTTTTTTTTTTTTTTTTTTTTTTTAATATATATATATATATATTTATATTATAAATTCATAATATATTTAAATAATGAATAATTTAATAATCAATTATATATTAATATTTAACAAAACTAACTAAATGAACCAAATTAAAATGTCTTTATAACAATCATACTCAAATTGATCAAATGCATAAGTGATAATACATTATATATAAATCAAATGAATAATTTTTTTTCTTACATATTCGTCATGTTGCTTAATATACATCGTATAAGTCAATGTTATCATCATTTTCATCATCTTATGAAATTAGTTTCTTCACTGATATTTTCTTCATCGTCATTAACATTTACTATTGCATTATTATTTTTCTATTTTATTAACTTTTCCTTTCTATTTTTTTCTGCACATTCTAGTTTCAATGAAGAATAGATCAAGACAAGTTTGAGGATGGAATAGAATTTTTGTGATTTCATATTGATGGAAACCCTTGATCTAACTAAACTAAGCTTTGAAGAGTTGTAAATGACAATGGTAAGGACACCTAACTCTAACACCACGCTAGAAAAGGCAAGACATAGCTCGCATATCATGTTAGAACAAGAAAGCACTAGTGAACTTAGAAAGAATATAAGGGATTAAAGTGGTTCGACCTTCATGGTCTACATTCATTGCAAAAAGCTTGAATAACTACATATTTACTATTAATTTCTATTTTTTACATTAAACTTATTCAAGGGTATTCTTCTAAAAAAAAAAATATTAATTCAAGGTTATGGATAGAAATACAAGGCCTTATATATATATATATATATGAGAAAGGTTAACCTTTATCATGAGTTATAGTTTAGGGTACTAATCGTGCATTCTAAAAGTTTAAAGTGTAATGTGTAATTTGAGATATAATTTAGAATGATAAAGTGTAATTTTCCCTTAAAATTAATAAATATTTACTGTTATACAGAAAATTGTGTGATTTATAGGATGTCAGATCTTATTATAGGTTGACTATCACACATGCATGCACACACACTCACGATAGGCTTCATATGATAACTCTAAAATCATAATAGTATTACAAAACTACAATGGCCCATAGTATTATACAAAACCTTTGTTCAAAATATTTATGATATACTCTATATGATTATAATTTCAATGATATTATACAAAATCAACTACTGCAATATTTTATGATGAGTGATTATAGATATCCTATATTCTATTATATAAGCCTTACAAACTGCCTGTGTCTAAAAGTTGACATATAGGTTTATAAGATTTTTGTAATAAAATTGGTAGTAACTTTCGAAATTTCCTTTTGATTTTGTGTCTAAAAGTTGACAAATAAATTTATAAAAATTATATCGTAAAATTTGTAATATCCCTAACACCACTCTTCTATCATATTAAATTGGAAGATTGAGGACATAAAAAAAGAAAAGAAAAGATGGTTCTCTTTATTTAAGTCAAATGGAAAGAGTTCATTTCATGGTTCAAATTTATTTTTCTTGAATCTAAGAGTGTATATGATTTCATATTTGAAAGGGACAAAATATCTTGGGATGTCTTATGTGACTGAACGGATCGAGTATGGTCCGCTTATGCCCGAATGATCAGATCCATCATTTGCACGGGCCTCCATTGGACGGACCTGATGTGAACGGGCCGGATATGGACGGAGTGAAGGATGTTGGGCTAGACTGGTTACTTGACGCACTAGACATGGCCTACATGTAATGACAAAACCTAAGACTCTGACGGGGTTGGAAATAACGACGGACACATGAAGTACAAATATATGCAAAAGGAAAAAGAAAGGACGGATATAAAATAACTCACCAGAAGCTTGGAGTAAGATGCGACGAGCGACGGATGCTTGAGTGAACGGATCGTGCTCTGACAGACGTGACGGACTCGCTCTGACAAATCTTTTCTAGCAGCAAGTGAGGAAATGAGGGGCGGAGGACTGATATTTATACTGGGAGTGCACGGAACACGAAGCGACGCCTCGTTCCAAAACAACAGCCATTGTCAGGATGACATTTGGCACAACACATTAATGCATCAGCTCCTGATCCAGCAATGTACGAATGAAAATTTACGGATATAGGCATCCTGTATGCCTGACCGAGTTTTAGATCCGTCACCCCATGGGTCTGTTCAGTATTGCTGACGGACCCATCGGGTGAGGGGGCAACTGAAAGGGACAAAATATCTTGGGATGTCTTATGTGACTGAACGGATCGAGTATGGTCCGCTTATGCCCGAATGATCAGATCCATCATTTGCACGGGCCTCCATTGGACGGACCTGATGTGAACGGGCCGGATATGGACGGAGTGAAGGATGTTGGGCTTGTTGTCCATGGGCCTGTTGAGCCCCTAATGGGGGATATTTTGACCCACTCTCATAAGGGCCCAAATAGAGTCCTTGCGCCCGTAGGACTCCGGAAATCTTATATATTTGGTAAAGATCTTCTGCATAAGGAGGAGACTTATTTATCACGTTTAGGGTTCTACAAGGAGAGTCCTATAAGGAAAAGACTTCCGCGCGAAGAAAGGGATGTCAACCTCAAGTCACTATAAAAGCCCCAATACCCTCACAAGCCAAGGTACGCATAATAAACCCCTCTCTAGCACTCTAGAGTTGTGAGAATACTTTCTGACTTAAGTTTCGGAGGGTGTTTGGCCGGCACCACATCGGTGTCCTTTGATAGGTTTACTCTTTTGTTTCGTGCAGGTTAGCATACGAAGTGAAAGGAGTATCGTGCGACTCATTGGTGAATTTTCTTAATTCATCAATATTATTTATAATTCCATTAAACAAAATAGTAAATAGAAATTGATTTTAAATAACATAGTATTATATTCACTTTTAAATTTATTAACTACTAAATCTTAATCATAGAATGCATTCTCTCCTTTTCCAAGCAAATAGAGAGGATGACTTTGGAATTGAAAAGAAAGATTGATGATTGCTCTAATTTTTAGAACCAAATTGGTAACAAAAGATTCTCGGGAAAGCTTAGGAGGTCAAAATTCTTTAAAGATGATAATAATTTTTTGTCAAGGTGTCAACACTCTTTTTAAGTTCAGCAAAAGCAAAGACCAAAAAAGAAAAGAAAAAACTCTTTTATTGAACCAATGACATAACCTTTATCCTTGAACAATGTTTAAAATAAGTTAGGGTTGCGCATAAGAAGATTTTTTTTTTTTTTTTGATTAAGGTGGTGCTAACCAAATGCAAAGGTACACTGGGATAAGTTAGGGTTGCGCAATTGATAGTGGGGACACCCTCCATATGACTGGCTGATATGTATCAAATTAAACTTGCTACAACTTATCGGATTTGGCTCGAGTCTAATGTTCTTACCTGATCTTGACTAATCTTGACGTATCATAGCCTTTACAGATTCAATGCATAGGAGCATTGGACCTAATCTGTGCCCCATCTTACTTAATCTTCCCAAGTTTGAATTTGTTTATTTGATTTTCTTTTTTAAAACTTGTTTGAGTTGTTATTTGCTAAATTTGAAAATATTATTAGCGGGAACCCATTAAATTTTCGAAAATCCAATTTCAGAATGCTTTTTGTTACATGGTTCTGCCAATTGTATTTGTCCTTGTTATATCAAGTTTAGGCTTACCAAATATGATTTCTTAATAAGGCATACCCAATTAAAGGAGTGTGCTGTGAATGTGGTAGCCCATGTATTAGCAAAAAGGGCAAAGTCTATTTTGGAGTTTCAAGTCTGATCAGAAGAAGTACCAGCTGATGTTTCTCCTATTGTAACCTGGGACATTTTTATTAGCTTTTCAACAATAAGATTTGCTTTGTTTATCAAAAAGAAAAAAGAAGAAGAATATGATAAATAAATTTCATAATTACTTTTTTGTTGTGTGTATAGAAATTAACACATCAATTTATGAAATCTATATAATAAAATTATAATATCCTAACATCACTTTTTTTATTAAAAAAAAAAAATCCTTTTAAATCACTAAATACCAATAATAACCAAATTAATTGCCAAACTCACAAACCTAGTAATCTTGGAGGATAATTGAAAAAATAAATTAGGCGATTGAAAAAAAAAATTTTGAGAAGCACCAACGAATCTTGGATTTTTTTAATATTAAAATAAAATAATCATGGAGTTTATAGAATACTATTTGGAGCCGACTTATCTTGGAGAATATTAATTATTTACTATTTGGATAATCTTCTTCTTTTCTTTATTTTTATTTTATTTTATTTTATTTTATTTTTTTTGTACTGAAAAGGCTTTCTGCATGTCGTTAACTACGAAATAATTTATGTTGATCATCCCATTTTAAAAAAAAAAAAATTATGTTGGTCATACTTTTTGTAGGGATTTGAAGTGCATATAAAATATTTTTTCTCAATGAGCTATTATAAAAATATCTAGGCGAAAACCACATTTTCATCCCTACATTTTTACGCGATTTCCACTTTGGTCCCTATCTTTTATTTTCACCGCTTTTTAGTCTCTATTTAGAAAAATGCCTTTCATTTTAGTCATTTCCATCAGTGCCCTAACGGCAAAGTCCTACATGGCAGACGAAACTATTAAAATAATAATAATTTTATCTTGGCATTAAAAAATGCCATGTCAACATCTAAATTATAAAAAAAATTAATTTATTAATTTTAACTAAATAAAAAAAATTAAAAACAGAATTAAAGACCAAAAATCACATGAATTAAGATCTAACTGTATCTTGAACAAGAACAACAAGAATACAAACCCAGAAATTAAAATCCAAAAATTAAAAATCTCAAAATCACCATTTTCTCAAACCCAGCAAAATCATCAAATCTTAAAGCCCCAAAGTACCAAATCAATCCAAAAATACAACACAACCAGTCCAAACAAAAAAAATCTCAAACTCAGAAAAACCCATCTCAAGCAAGTTGAACCCAAAATGAAAAATGAAAAATGTGAGATCCGTTTTTGGTTGGCTAACACATTCATTTTGCCAACCAAAAAAAGTCTCATCTCTCTCTCTCTCTATCTCTATTTGTTTGTGAGGAAAAATGAGGACTTCCATCATGAGATCCGTATAATCTGCCATAGCTAGAAGTAGCAGTAGTAGTACTTATGTGTGTGCTCGCGCATACTCATTGGACTCTGTCCCTGAGCGCAAGGTTGCCATTTTGGGCGCAACTGGTGGGATCGGCCAGCTTCTGGCTTTGCTCATGAAGCTCAACCCTCTTGTCTCTAAGCTCTCCCTCTACGATATCACTAGCACCCCCGGTGTTGCCGCCAATGTTAGTCACATCAACACCAAATTTGAGGTCACTCTCTCTCTCTCTCTCTCTCTCTCTCTCATTTCTATGGTTTTGGTTTTTACCGATCTTGGATTTTTTCAGACTAGTTTTAGCCCTAAACTGGATTTAACTTTACATCTGTGTTCCTGAGATTTTCTCTCTGACACATACACATATTCAAGTCAATTACTTGATTCTTCATTCATGGTTAAAAAGGATTCCTTTTTTTAATTTTTGGTTCTTTAAAGGAAGAAAACGTAAAAGAAAATAACGATCATAGACACACAAAATGAATACAGATTACTTGTTGATTTTCTCACTCTCACTCTCAGAACATATATTTTTTTTCTTCTTTGGATTGGTAACATTTTATTGTGAATTGTATAACATATGGTCAGTGTGAAATGGGTTTAACATTAACATTTAAACTGAATTTGATATATATAAAATTAAAAAAAAAAAAAAAAAAAAAAATTTGAGAAAATGGTGATTTTGAGATTTATAATTTTTGGATTTTAATTTTTGAGTTTGTGTTCTTAGATTTGGGTTAGTGTTCTTGTTCAAGACACACTTAGATCTCAATTCATGTGATTTTTGGTTTTTAATTCTGTTTTTAATTTTTTTATTTTGTTAAAATTAATAAATTAATTTTTTTAATTTAGATGCTGACATGGCATTTTTTAATGCCAAAATAAAATTTATTATTATTATTTTAATAGTTTCGTCTGCCACATAGGACTTTGCCGTTAGGGCACTGACTGAAAGGACTAAAATAAAAGGCTTTTTTCTAAATAGGGACTAAAAGCAGTGAAAATAAGAGATAAGGACCAAAACGAGAATCGTATGAAAATGTAGGGATGAAAATGTGGTTTTCGCCAAATATCTATTTATCACCCTCAAGGCTTGAAAGCTATCCGTTCAACAATTCACACTCCAATTTCACATCTTACCAAGTTATGGACTCATAATGAATGCAATATATCGATTCACATAGGTGCACTACTAACATTTAATTTATTATGTATCAATCACAATTTGCCATATTAATTAGGTATGAATTTACGTGTCTATAGGTTTATTAGTGTGCTTTTTTTTTTTAGAGAGAGTTTCAACATATGGCTTTTGTTCTTGATGATAGTTCTTTATTATCAGATTAAGACACCAATCGGACATATTATTGTGCCTAAATGCATAAGATGATTCAAATTTAGATCATTGTGAACTAGCAGATGAGAAAGCAAAATTAAAATCTAATTAAGCAGCCATTGAAGAAACTAAAATCTTGAAGTGTAGCATCATTGATGAATTGACTAGATTTCATAATCACTCAACATCTCAAATGCCATGCTATTGGTGATTTCTTGCCATTGGTGATTTCTTACACAAGTTCTTTTTATACATTAGGTCATGCAACATGCTGTCATGCTTTTTACTACTGAGACTTTGAGAGTGTCCCTATATTAAATGCCCATACGAGTCTATTTAAAAACCTAATCAAATGAAGTTTTAAATTCAAAGCAAAGTCTGAACGTTACCAATGTCAACATATATATGTCTCACAAATTAATTCAGAATATTAAGTCATTTCATTTGAAATAAAAGGCATGAATTTGTCTCTGTTTTTAAACTGAAATGACTTCAAAGATACCTCGGCATGGGTTTGTTTTACTCTTTGAGAGCAACCATTAATTTTTTTTTTAGAGAGAGTTTCAACATATGGCTTTTGTTCTTGATGATAGTTCTTTATTATCAGATTAAGACACCAATCGGACATATTATTGTGCCTAAATGCATAAGATGATTCAAATTTAGATCATTGTGAACTAGCAGATGAGAAAGCAAAATTAAAATCTAATTAAGCAGCCATTGAAGAAACTAAAATCTTGAAGTGTAGCATCATTGATGAATTGACTAGATTTCATAATCACTCAACATGTCAAATGCCATGCTATTGGTGATTTCTTGCCATTGATGATTTCTTACACAAGTTCTTTTTATACATTAGGTCATGCAACATGCTGTCATGCTTTTTACTACTGAGACTTTGAGAGTGTCCCTATATTAAATGCCCATACGAGTCTATTTAAAAACCTAATCAAATGAAGTTTTAAATTCAAAGCAAAGTCTGAACGTTACCAATGTCAACATATATATGTCTCACAAATTAATTCAGAATATTAAGTCATTTCATTTGAAATAAAAGGCATGAATTTGTCTCTGTTTTTAAACTGAAATGACTTCAAAGATACCTCGGCATGGGTTTGTTTTACTCTTTGAGAGCAACCATTACATTAAAATCGTGGTTAGCAGCTTGTCAAACTCAAACACCCGTGTATAGAGGCAAATAGCCAGATAGGCACTTTTTCTCGTGTTCACAATAACGTTGCTGTTTGTCAAACCCGTATGCGTCAATCTTTGTTATGGGTCTAACACATGGCTCCACAAGCCTAGCACACATAAGATGTTCGTCATGCATATGTTATTATTTTAAATATTATATATTTTTTCTGGTTACAATTTCTCTCTCTTTCACTCTCTGTCCTTGGACTTATCTAGGTAGGTAGTCATGAAAAGTCTTCAATGGTTAGTGAAACTCTACTAACCCAAAACAAAGATGTCAAGATTAGGTGCCAAGTGGTAAAAGCCTTATAATGTTAGTTTCCCTAACAAAAGACTTAAGAGGTGGGGGATTAATCAATGCTTTATTTTAGTCATTGTCAAATGGCTAGACTTGTTAGACTAATTTAGCCTATTTAGGATTGCATGAGGCAGGTTTTTTTGTCATGAAATAAATATTTAAAATGTTAATTATATTATATTCAAGAGGCACTATATTGAGCGGGTGACCTAAATCATAAGACTTGTGGCTTTATCACCAATCACTATGTAGTTTGATTGACATGCACACCATGAATCTCACAACATTCCACTTGCTTTAATCAAACAAAATTTGGTGAGAGTAATCAGCAAAAGAGATAAGATCTTCTGGTTTGTTGCGTAGGGATGAGTATGTTTCATAGCCTTCTTTGACCTATTATACCTAGTTGGTGAATTTGACTGATTTTTGTTTCATAATGAAGTAAAACTCGATATTAATTACAACTATACTTACACTAATCTTAACAAGATTAACAAAGTGAGATGACACCACCGCCCACCCTTGGTGCGGTGGTCACTCCACAAGTATAAATACTTGTGGGGTGTGAGAGGTAAAGATTCAAGTCTCTAGAAGAGAGTTTCACACATATATACATTTAGATTAGGCTAGAGTAAAAATTTTATCTTGTAAAAAAAAAAAAAAGGAGATGACAATATTTACTTTGTATGTGAATGATATGCTTATTGGAGGGTCTTGCATTGAGGAGATTAATAATCTGAAGAAGCAATTGTCAAAATAGTTTGCAATGAAGGATTTGGAAGCTGTAAAGAAAATCCTTAGTATGAGAATCATTAGAGACAAAACAAATACATTGAAGCTTTCACAGTCAGAGTATGTGAAGAAAGTTCTCAGCAGATTCAACATGAATGAAGCTAAACCAGTGAGCACACCCTTGGGTGTCATTTCAAACTGAGTAAAAAACAGTCACCGAAGATAGAAGAAGAAAGGGACTACATGAGCAAGGTGCCCTATGCCTTAACTATTGGCAGCTTGATGTATGCCATGGTGTGTACAGGGGCCAGTCATTACACATGTAGTAAGAGTTGTGAGCAGATTCATGAGTAAGCCTGGAAAGCAGCATTGGGAGGCAATTAAGTTGATTTTGAGATATCTGAAGGGTTTATTAGATACATGTCTTTGCTTCACAGGTGCAAGTTTGAAACTGCAGGGTTATGTAGATGCTGATTTTGCTGGTGATATTGATAGCAGAAAGAGTACTACTGGGTTTGTATTTACTATGGGTGGTACAGCTATATCCTAGGCTTCAAATCTATAGAAGATTGTTACTTTGTCTACTACAGAAGCTGAGTATGTTGCAGCAACTGAAGTTGGAAAGAAGATGATTTGGCTACATGGTTTCTTAGATGAATTGGGTAAGAAGCAAAAGATGGGCATTCTACACAGTGACAGTCAAAGTGCAATTTTTCTTGCTAAAAAATTCGGCTTTTCATTCAAAGTGAAACATATACAGACTAAATACCACTTTATCCGGTACCTTATTGAAAATAAGTTTGTAATATTTAAGAAGATATGTGGATCTAAGAACTCGGCAGACATGTTGACTAAGAGTGTCACTATTAAGAAGCTGAAGCTGTGTGCAGCTTCAATTGGCCTTCTAGCTGAGGAAGGATGATGAGTTGCAAGGATGAGGGATTGCTTTTGGAGGATAGCAGCTAATGTTGGTGATTGAACTAGTCTCCAAGTGGGAGATTTGTTGGGTTTTGTGGAGCCTAATTTATGTTTGATTCGATTGACGACCCAACCCGACCTAAATAATGTTGCGTGGTTTTTAATGAGAGATTTTTAGAGGCTTAGTCCATGGAGCGGAAGCTTGGGCCAACAGGATATATAGAAGCCATTTTTGTGATTAGGGTTTCGGCTTGGTCTTGTCGTGTTTTAGAGAGAGAGAAAAACATTGTAGCCACACTTTGTGTTTTTTCCTTGATAATAGTGAAATCCCTACAACTTGTGGACGTAGGCAAATTGCTGAATCACGTAAATACTGTCTTGTGCGTGTGATTGTTTTTTCTTTGACGTGTGTTTTCTCTATTTATTTATTTATTTATTTATTTTTGTTTCTCACAGGTTGGAATTTCGGTTGAATTCCCAACAACATGGTTAATCCCTACTCACATGTTCCGCTACTTCATTAATTATTTGTCCCAACAATAGATCCTAGGTTAGTTTCCTGTTTCCAAACACGATTTACAAATTTATTTATTAAGTAGTTAATATGACACTAATTATATTGTCATCTCCTTTTTTTTTTTTTTACAAGATAAAATTTTTACTCTAGCCTAATCTAAATGTATATATGTGTGAAACTCTCTTCTAGAGACTTGAATCTTTACCCCTCACACCCCACAAGTATTTATACTTGTGGAGTGACCACCGCACCAAGGGTGGGCGGTGGTGTCATCTCACTTTGTTAATCTTGTTAAGATTAGTGTAAGTATAGTTGTAATTAATATCGAGTTTTACTTCATTATGAAACAAAAATCAGTCAAATTCACCAACTAGGTATAATAGGTCAAAGAAGGCTATGAAACATACTCATCCCTACGCAACAAACCAGAAGATCTTATCTCTTTTGCTGATTACTCTCACCAAATTTTGTTTGATTAAAGCAAGTGGAATGTTGTGAGATTCATGGTGTGCATGTCAATCAAACTACATAGTGATTGGTGATAAAGCCACAAGTCTTATGATTTAGGTCACCCGCTCAATATAGTGCCTCTTGAATATAATATAATTAACATTTTAAATATTTATTTCATGACAAAAAAACCTGCCTCATGCAATCCTAAATAGGCTAAATTAGTCTAACAAGTCTAGCCATTTGACAATGACTAAAATAAAGCATTGATTAATCCCCCACCTCTTAAGTCTTTTGTTAGGGAAACTAACATTATAAGGCTTTTACCACTTGGCACCTAATCTTGACATCTTTGTTTTGGGTTAGTAGAGTTTCACTAACCATTGAAGACTTTTCATGACTACCTACCTAGATAAGTCCAAGGACAGAGAGTGAAAGAGAGAGAAATTGTAACCAGAAAAAATATATAATATTTAAAATAATAACATATGCATGACGAACATCTTATGTGTGCTAGGCTTGTGGAGCCATGTGTTAGACCCATAACAAAGATTGACGCATACGGGTTTGACAAACAGCAACGTTATTGTGAACACGAGAAAAAGTGCCTATCTGGCTATTTGCCTCTATACACGGGTGTTTGAGTTTGACAAGCTGCTAACCACGATTTTAATGTAATGGTTGCTCTCAAAGAGTAAAACAAACCCATGCCGAGGTATCTTTGAAGTCATTTCAGTTTAAAAACAGAGACAAATTCATGCCTTTTATTTCAAATGAAATGACTTAATATTCTGAATTAATTTGTGAGACATATATATGTTGACATTGGTAACGTTCAGACTTTGCTTTGAATTTAAAACTTCATTTGATTAGGTTTTTAAATAGACTCGTATGGGCATTTAATATAGGGACACTCTCAAAGTCTCAGTAGTAAAAAGCATGACAGCATGTTGCATGACCTAATGTATAAAAAGAACTTGTGTAAGAAATCACCAATGGCAAGAAATCACCAATAGCATGGCATTTGAGATGTTGAGTGATTATGAAATCTAGTCAATTCATCAATGATGCTACACTTCAAGATTTTAGTTTCTTCAATGGCTGCTTAATTAGATTTTAATTTTGCTTTCTCATCTGCTAGTTCACAATGATCTAAATTTGAATCATCTTATGCATTTAGGCACAATAATATGTCCGATTGGTGTCTTAATCTGATAATAAAGAACTATCATCAAGAACAAAAGCCATATGTTGAAACTCTCTCTAAAAAAAAAAGGCACAATAATAAACCTATAGACACGTAAATTCATACCTAATTAATATGACAAATTGTGATTGATACATAATAAATTAAATGTGAGTAGTGCACCTATGTGAAACGATATGTTGCATTCATTATGAGTCCATAACTTGGTAAGATGTGAAATTGGAGTGTGAATTGTTGAACAGATAGCTTTCAAGCCTTGAGGGTGATAAATAGATATTTGGCGAAAACCACATTTTCATCCCTACATTTTCACACGATTCTCGTTTTGGTCCTTATCTCTTATTTTCACTGCTTTTAGTCCCTATTTAGAAAAAAAAACCTTTTATTTTAGTCCTTTCAGTCAGTGCCCTAACAGCAAAGTCCTATGTGGCAGACGAAACTATTAAAATAATAATAATAAATTTTATTTTGGCATTAAAAAATGCCACGTCAGCATCTAAATTAAAAAAATTAATTTATTAATTTTAACAAAATAAAAAAATTAAAAACAGAATTAAAAACCAAAAATCACATGAATTGAGATCTAAGTGTGTCTTGAACAAGAACACTAACCCAAATCTAAGAACACAAACTCAAAAATTAAAATCCAAAAATTATAAATCTCAAAATCACCATTTTCTCAAACCCAGCAAAATCATCAAATCCTAAAGCCCCAAAGTACCAAATCAATCCAAAAATACAACATAACCAATCCAAACAAAAAAAATCTCAAACTCAGAAAAAACCCATCTCAAGCAACTGGGATGATAACAACATCCGCTCCCTCCAAAGCTTTTCCCAAATGCTCTTTACCCGCATAACCAGACACCTTTTTTTTTTTTTTTTTTTTTTATTTTATATATATCAAATTCAGTTTAAATGTTAATGTTAAACCCATTTCACACTGACCATATGTTATACAATTCACAATAAAATGTTACCAATCCGAAGAAGAAAAAAAATATATGTTCTGAGAGTGAGAGTGAGAAAATCAACAAGTAATCTGTATTCATTTTGTGTGTCTATGATCGTTATTTTCTTTTACGTTTTCTTCCTTTAAAGAACCAAAAATTAAAAAAAGGAATCCTTTTTAACCATGAATGAAGAATCAAGTAATTGACTTGAATATGTGTATGTGTCAGAGAGAAAATCTCAGGAACACAGATGTAAAGTTAAATCCAGTTTAGGGCTAAAACTAGTCTGAAAAAATCCAAGATCGGTAAAAACCAAAACCATAGAAATGAGAGAGNAAGTCGAGCGGGGAGCTTGTAGTCCTTCTGTAAGAACTTCAATTCTTTCATAGTGAATTCTGTTATGCCTTGAGGATCGGTGGGTCAAATCCTCCCCAGGTTTTTACCGTGTGGTTTCCTGGGTGATCATATCTTGTGTTATTTATTTTCCGCTGCTTTATATCTTGATATGATTGTTTGGATTGTTTTAACCTAGAATTGCTTAATTTGACTAAGTAACAACTTGGCTAATTAATCTAGGCTACGCAATCTGGTTGTTTAAGGGGTCTAAATTTCCATCAATAATAATAATATATAAAGCCTTCTTCAAACTAAAATTTGTTGTATCAATTCTTCCACTACAGTTAGTATGCTTTTGTGAATCTGCGAAATCCCTTTTGGGCTTTAATGATTTGCAACAAATTGACTACTAATGATTATTGTATAATTCTAAAAATTACTAATAAAATTAATTAACTATTAAAGTGGAATTTGGTATGGGGTAATCTTTCAAGATACTTGGGAATGTTAAAAAATTCTCACGTTTGGATGCAAATCGCACAATGGAATCACATGCCTAGGGGAATTTGAATTCCCACTCAAACCCCTTTTTATAGGAATGTGGTAACCCTTTATAAAAGATAGATATCCACATTCCCATGCTTGGAAAAATTTACATTTTTTAAAAATTGATAATTTTACCCATTTCTTTTTGGCCTTTAATCAATAAAAAAATTATAATTATTATAAATTGACAATTTAAATAATTATTTTTGGATTATACATATCATTTAGAAAATGTTGTACTATAATATTATTGATTTTTTCATGATTTATAGTTTATATTTATTCTTTTTAGAATTTATTTGGAGGAAGATTAAAAAAAAAGGTTTCATAAATAAATATAAATTGACGAATCAAAGAATATTTTGGAAAAAAATAAATAATTCTTATAAGATTCCTAAAAATAAATTAAATATAAGCATCTCATATTCCTAGGATTCTTATTAGATTCCCAATCAAACCAAATATAGAATAATTACATTCCCACATATCTAAATTGCTAGACGTCACATTGACTAAAATCTAGGCACGGGAGTAATATAGATTTTCCCAAACCAAATGCCATCTAATAGTTGATTTCATTCATTATTGCTTTATAAGACATTAATTATTTCTATAAAAGAGAAAAATGTAAGATTTTTTTTGTTTGTGTGTGAATAGAATGAATCCATACTTTTAATCACCATATGTTAATTGATTGAACTTTCATCGAGTTCTTATATCATTCGTATTATTCTTATCATAAGTTCACGCCTTTATGAATTTATCATGCAAAAAATTACTCTTAGATAATTATGTTAGTTTACAATTTATTATTATTGTATGGTAATAAATTGAACTTTTACTTAATTCTTATGTTATTCGCATGGGAGTCAAAAACACTTGATAGAGGTCCTAAACAAGAATTCTTGACTAGCATAACTAATTTCTAACACATGGTAGAGAAGAGTTTACAATGGAAAGACTAAGTAGTTAATCAAAGAATTAAAATAGCTGGATCATGTGTTTATTTATGAAGAAATGATACTCCTATGGTACAAAGATGGGTTCTAAGTGATAGATACAAATAAAAAAGTTCTAACTATCTTTCTCTCTCTTGTTCTTGCTCAACTTCTTTCTTTTATTCTCAATCCCCCTTCTTGGTATTCTCCCCCTCCTTTTATTGCCATTTCCCCCTCATCCGCTAGCTATCCTACTCTTAGCTGGATTTGGGGAATACTTGTCCCATCACCTTCTTGCCCTACTATTTTTTAATCATGAAGGAAGACTTTTTGGGGGTGTTTCTACTATTCAAGTCGGTCATTCAGCATTTAATGTGACTGACATTAGGTGGGGGATCTCATTAATGTGGAGGTGATTGTTACATTAGGCTCTGCATTTTCTTCTTCGTGTTCCTTAGGGGGAGTGTGGGTGACGGGTGGTCCTGACCGAGGGAAAAAGTTGTTCCCGGGTGATCTTTGTGGTCTTAGGAAAGATAGTTTAAGGGATTACCTTGGTAATGGGACTTGGGAATAGTAGGTATCATAGATTACCTTAATTGTGGGCCCAAATGGCCTCTTTCTACTAGCAGACCCTTTTATCCCTCATCGGACTCTAGGCTTGGTCCACTCCTCGGATTTACCTCTCGGGCTTTTGTCCTTGGGCCGGATTTAGGTCCACTCTCCCTAAAATTTGTATCAACTAACATTTTTTGTTATTTTCAATAAAGTTATATAAAGTTCAAATTGCGTTACTCCTAACTATTCATGTATAAAAAAATCACATTAATAATGTTGAGTAGAGAGATTGCTTTTTATTAAATGTTAATATACTTTTGCATAAGAAAGTAAAGGTACAATAAGTTTACAAAATTTTACAATTTTTTCACATTTGTTTGTGATATATTTTGTTATTGGTGCTGATACAAACAGTGACACACTTGTGAAAAGTGATGTACTTTTGTTCTCAAGAAAAAAAAAATGTTACTTTTTGTCTCATTAGAAGTGTGTTTGAATGAATTTATTTATTTTTAATTTAGACATGCAATTAAATGAATTTATTTTTATTTAAGAAATAATTATATAAATATATAATTGTACTGATGATATAACACTTTGAAAGATTATAAAATAAACAGAAATTTTAAACTAAACCAACATACTCTCATTTTCAAATTTAGAAGCATTTTTTTTAAAACTACAAATAGAGTTTAATTGATTTTTCTTCCATGGGCCCTCATAGTTTTTTTTTTTTGGGTCTCACACTCACCATATAGGTACAATTGGGGAGGATTCTTAAAAAAAGAAAAAAAAAGGGTACAATTGGGGTGGGAAGTTACAAAGTTTCAATCATAGATTTCTGTTAGCAGTTTTTATTTTATTATTTTTTTTAATTTTTTTTATGGTAAATTGTTTCATCTGGTATTTTATTCAACCGATTGTCATTGAATTAAGTTCAAAGTACTATTAACTCAGAAGTAGAAAGAAGAAAATGACTAGTGAGACAGTAGTTTCTTTTTCTACATGCAATCAGAGTTTGAATTTGATAAGGTAGGGTATAAAACTCATATTTCATACTATCCCATAAAAGATTGTCATGTCAGCATTTATTTAAAATTTAATATATCCTACCATACTTAATCAGCATTTTACTTTATTTCTTTTTCTACATGCAATCAGAGTTTGAATTTGATAAGGTAGGGTATAAAACTCATATTTCATACTATCCCATAAAAGATTGTCATGTCAGCATTTATTTAAAATTTAATATATCCTACCATACTTAATCAGCATTTTACTTTCTTTTTTAAAATTTTTTTATATAGAAATAATTATAATATGTTGCTAATCTAGCTCGAACTCTTTCCCTTCATGAAATATGGTATTTATTGAATGTTATCACGTGCAATCAAATGTATTTATATTTTTAATAATATGATGATGTGACATGTCCTTATTGGATTTTACAAATCAAAAGATTTACAATAAATACAAAAAAGCAAGTTAAAAAAAAAACCAAAAAGAAAAGGAAATTAGTTTCTTTTATTTATTTTCTATTTTTGTAAATGTTAACAAACACCGGCGTGGTGCTTGTTAAGGTTAAAATAATATGAGTCTTACTTAATAAAAAAATGAATAAATAAGAGAAATTGATTAAAGTTGACTCTACAGTGCATAAAATAACCTTAAAATATATAAATAAAGCTGAAAAAATAATGACATAAAGACAATTTCTAACACAAAGTTTGATGTTAACAAACACGTAAGAAAGTTAAAAAGAAGAAAAGAAATCTTTTATTTTTTATTTTTTGTAAATATTAACAAGCACCAGTGTAGTTTTTATTAAGATTAAATTAATATAAATTCTACTTAATTAAAAATAAATAAATAGGAGAAATGATATAAAAGTGTATAAAACTTAATAAAACTGATTCTACAAGTGTATAAGGCGAACAAAACACCGATATATAGACAAAATGTTAACAAATTTTTTTTTTTAAATTTTATTATTATTCTTCTTCTTCTTATTCTTCTTCTTATTATTACTTTTACCTTGTTGGTTTAGTATAGTACGACACATGAATGGTATTAAAAAGCGCAGTGAGGCCCATAAATACTTGTAAAAATAAGCTAAATAGTAAAATAAAGTGGCTTTTGGTACTATTCATAAATCTCACTGTATTATATTAGCTAACCTTTACCTTTATTTACAGCACTTTCAACAAAAAGTTTTCGGTTTTAATGAAATAAGCGGATCACAAACAGACCATTAATTGAATTCACATGTTATGATTGATAATTTGATATGAACAAAGTTTTTTTTCAAACTAGTTTAGAGAGAAACTCTACAAATTCTTCATATATCTTTATATTGAGTGTGAATTTTGAAAATCTAACCGTTAGATTGCATGTTCTTATTATATTCTTTATGCAGGTAAAATTTCAAAAAGATCAAAGATCAATTGTTATCTCATCAAACTAATGTTAAAATTTCAAATTTTTATAATCTAAAATTATATATAAAAAATAAGTTTATTGATCGAATAATAAATAATATCCAATTGAAACGAAATTTGATATGTATATTAAGAACATAAAAAAACATGAAATTCAACGGTTAGATTTTCAAAATTTACACCAAAAAAAGAGATATATGAGAAATTTAAAAAATTTCTCTCCAAACTAATTTGAAGAAAAATGTTGTTCATTTAATATACAATACATGTCATTAAAAGAATTACGTGAAAATGAAATCACACCACTCACAACTTCATATTTTAAGAAGTAATAAAATAACCAAATAAGTTGTGAAAAAAGATTGTGTTATTAGTATTACTCAACTATGTGGAGCGATGTTATGAATATTATTTTGGAATTTGCTTCAGTTTGTCCATTGGAACAGAGTATTTTGGTATCGACCTATTTCAGCATACCGTTGCATACCATTTCGGAGTTTTGAAAAAAAAA
Organism: Quercus suber; assembly: GCF_002906115.3. Lineage (NCBI taxonomy): Eukaryota > Viridiplantae > Streptophyta > Magnoliopsida > Fagales > Fagaceae > Quercus > Quercus suber. Next base: position 308,151 of record NW_027070089.1, read on the forward strand.
AAAAAGCATATGAATTATTAAGGGTTTTAAAGATTTTTTTTTTCTTTTTTGATAGAAAGAGTTTTAAAGTTATAAGTACATATTTGATTAAAATATGAATTTTTTTTAAATAATTACTTCATTTAGATTATTTTCTTTTATTAAACTACTAAACTCTTTTGATGCAACACTCTACAGACATAGCTACTCTCAAATATTTATACACAATCTCATTCCAAGTTAATTACTGCAAAGGTTGTCAGTGGCTCTATAAAAATTTGTCTAACACACTACCCAAGCCAACTGCATTTCCTAATTCCAAGATTTTTCTTATTTATTATTATTATTTTTTCCTTTTCTTTTTACCACTCATCCGTTTCACACTTTGTATCTTTTTAACTTTTTCTCTAGTTGTCTTTGAGGAGTAATGGTAAAAGAATGTACTCATTTATAATAATGTTTGCTCTGTATATTCTTTTTCTTGTATTTTCTCTTTCTTTTTATAAAAGGGGTGAGAATTTGTTATTTATTTTTGGAAAAATGCTAGAACTACAAACAATAAGACAATTTTACTGCAACTTGCCATGTGACAAGTTGTAAGTGGTGAAAAAAAGTGATTGGTCTATATGAGTCTACACATCAACCACTCATAAATCGCCATATGATGAATTATGAAAAAAGTTGTGTGATTGTTTATGGTCCTAGCATTGATCTTATTTTTGGGTGAGAATTTTGTTCTTTTAATAATAAGTTTGTTTAGAACATAGTTCTTAAAAAAAAAAAAAAAAATTTCCGAACATTTGAGCACCATTCAAGTTTTATTTCATGCCGCGTTCCTATTTATAAATGGGAAGTGCTACTTCTATAATATTTTTACAACGCTTTCATAATAAATTATAAGTGGTAAGTTGCTATTGTTTTATTGGTTCAAATTTAAATCTACAACTTAAATTACTTTTTTGCCTATCCATAAAAGCTAGTAACAACCTACTACTTAAAATTTCTTGTGAAATATTATGGACATAACATTTCTCATTTATAAATAGAAGTTTTAGGTTTTAGCAAAAATACTTGGTATTAAGTAGTAAGACATTATTTTTTTCCATTTTAAACTTTGACTATTTTATAAGGAAAGTTAAACAAATACATGACAAGTTGTGATTGGTGGAATATAAAGTGGAACACAAAAAATGGTACAGAGAATTTGTATTCAAGCATAATACAAATCTATTGCATCATTTTTTGTATTTTACTTTATGTTCCACTAATTACAAATTGTCATGTATTTTTTTTTTCCATTTAAACTTTGATTATTTTATAAGGAAAGTTAAACAAATACATGACAAGTTGTGATTGGTGGAACATAATATAGAACACAAAAAATGGTACAAGGGATTTGTATTCGAGCAGAATACAAATCTTTTGTATCACTTTTTGTGTTTCACTTTATGTGCTATCAATTACAAGTTGTCATGTGTTTATTTTTTTCATTTTAAACTTTGACAATTTTAAAAGGAAATTTAAACAAATACATGACAAGTTGTGATTGGTGGGATATAAAGTGGAATACAAATAATGGTACAGAGGATTTGTATTTGAGCAGAATACAAATCTTCTGTATCACTTTTTTATACAACTTGGTCAAACCTAGTTAGGGCCGAATGGGTTTATACAACCCAGTTAGATTTGTAAAATTTGTAAAATTACATCTATGGGTTCACTTTGTTGATTTTTTTTAATGTTTAACATGTTATAATATGGTAATTTAGAGAGGAGAAAACGTAAAGATTTTTTTTTTTTTTAAATGCACTTCTTTGTCTTTCTACCTACCTCCAAGTCCCACATCCTACAAAAGACTACTCTGTTATTGTGAAACCTGAATTTTGAATTATAATTGCAAAGTTAATTTATGCATATACCTATTATTTTAATTTACATATTTATGTTGTGATTTCTCAAACTTATATATATATATATATATATTTATTTATTTATTTATTTTTCAAATTTTTTTATTTGACCATGTAGTTCGACTGGTAATTCACTGGTTGAACCAGTGACCCGACTCATAGACCAGGTCAATATTCGGGTCGGGTTTAATAACTACACCAAAAATGCCGTTTTGATGGTAGTTGGTTGAGCCATTATTCAGGCTACTAGTTTCTATAGTCCCGTCACCAGCCCTTCGACACCAGCGATTCTAGTAGTTGAGCTATCTGTTTTGGTGATTTGCTTGAAAAATTTTACATATCATACCAAACACCTGAAAATAATTTATTGGAAATTTTTTTATATTTCAATTTATATATATATATATATTTTTTTTTTTTTTACATTTAAAAAAATTTTACTTTAGAACAAGCGGAAAGTTAATTACACTTAATAGAAAGGAAAATTCGAGCAGCACAACCCAAATCTAGATATGAGACAATATTTGTTTTTCATGTTATCCAATTACTATATGGTCAGACCTAGTGTCCTTCGTCCCATTCTGTGGGAGTTAAATTCGTGGATTGAATTCCCTTATAAACTTTTGAAAAACAGAAGATCGGGGAGGCTCTCAACCTTAAAGGATAGGGATCTTTTTTTTTTCTTTTTTTCTTTTTTAATTTAATTTAATTTAATTTTAAATATGTTGGAGAAATTCTAGTGTAAATGGGTCCTAATGCATTCTGTGGAAGTTAAATTCGAGGGTCGAATTCCCTTCTTTGCAATAGTATAAATGTGTTCCAAGCTCTAACTCCTAATGCATTGTGAGTGCCTATAGATCATACCATAATGGTTAAAAGCTCCTAATAATAGTTTTTTTATTATCAGACCAAGATGCTAGTCGGTTTTTATGTAGGCAGGAATTAAACTCTAAATTTTTTATTCAACCATCAGATACTTTACCAGTTGAGCTAACTGAAACCCACAAATCCATAAATAGACTTGAAAGAATGAGATAATCATAAATCCTTTCATTTCTGGTTTAGGATATGTTCTAATATTCACCCCGACTTGGTAAGAAAATCCTATACTATTGACCCTACCTAAAGTGAAACCCACAAAATATTGGAAGAAGCACAAGTTTAAAAATGGCAAGGTCAGACTAAACTTTAAAAAACATCCAAAAGTCTTGGATGTACATGCACTAGATAATTTACCAACAAATGTTTAAAGATCAATTAAGAAAACTCTATGTGATGTCATTTTTCAAATTGGATGGCTCTGATTTAGTCTCATGTGGACTATTATAAGGCTGTGTACCATGCCAAAATTTTCTCACTAATTATAAATTCAAATTCCAAATTGGATAACTACAGGAGAGCTTAGCTTAGTGAAGTAAAGAAGCCTATGTCATCATTAGAGCACAATATATATAATAAATGAATAATTAATTAATTTGTGGAATTATGGATTTCAATAATCTTCTTGGATCTCCCCTATTTATTGCAACATCGGGTATGCTACTTCATGGCATGACCCGTGTGGCCTATTTGGAAAGTCCTCTCTCCATTTCTATATATATCTCTAGCTGTGACCCCTCACCACATATACAGACAAAGTTGATGCAGTTGAATGAATCTGATTCATTTGCTAGACTTGGGCAGAAGTGGTTCTCTCTTTGAGTAAAGTGGTGAGAGAGTTCAGGCCAAGAGAGAGAGAGTGTGAGAGAGAGATTATATCATGGGAAGAGGAAGAGCACCATGTTGTGATAAGAGTCAAGTGAAGAGGGGTCCTTGGAGCCCTGCTGAGGACTTGAGGCTCATCACTTTCATTCAGAAGCATGGCCATGATAACTGGAGGGCCCTTCCTAAACTTGCTGGTAATTAATCTCTCTCTCTCTCTCTCTCTCTCTCTCTCTCTCTCGCGCGCGCACAAACACATTTGTTTTGCTTAACTTGAGTATCTGACTATATTTAAAACTCCCGCTTTCTCTCTTTCTTACACATACACATTTTATTTGTTAACGCGACCGTTCAGGACTTGAAACAATGGTATGCATGCATATCGATCAATTTTTCACTTCATTTTTCTATGATACTCGAAACCTTGCATTTTCCTTGGTTTTTTCTGGGTTGGAAAACTGAACCCAAAGTTTGGTACCATTCAAATACTATCCCTTTCGCAACATACGAGTCCCAAATTGTTAGATTCTTTAGCCTTCTTATTGAAGGTTCAATAACAATGATTCTCTCAACACTTTCATGGCCGAATTCGTAAGCCTTATTTCATATCACCCTATATTCAATGACTCAATAGTGCTGAATAAAGCTGACAAAACGTATGCAAGTTATTTTTACGTTTTTCAATGTAACAATAGGCTCAAGTTTTTGACAGGCAGGAATCTGTATTGACATTTGTTGGCTCATTAGAACCAATAGCATGAATGTGTCACAAGTGTACAAACTGAGTTGACCGTTGTCTTTCTTACAAGACAATTTTGAAACGTTCTTGCAACTTCTTTTGTCTTTTTTTCCCACCAATAAAAATTGACACAAACCAAACCATGGATAGTATTTTTTTATTTTTTTATTTTTATGAAACATGGATAGTATTTGAACAAACATGGAAATCACAGTAAATTAAATAAACGAAAACGAAATATTAGTTGTTAGTATTACATATATAGTATATACACAGACGAAATCTGTATTTGTTAATTTTAAAGCTATTTATTAAGCGTGTGTTTGGATTGAGCGTTTTGCCCAATCTGCATGTTCAGGTTTTTTTTAGTGAATTCAATGGACAGTGTTCGAGTACCTTTAAACTCAGCAAAACACAGATTTTTAGGTAAATTTGGATCCCACAGTACTATTCACACCTATAAAAATTATTTTGCTACAGTATTTTCAGTAATAAATTTTTAGCTTTTAGCAAATAAGTGATATCCAAACACACTCTAAGTATAACAAAGCACTTAATCACGGTTCCTCAAGTTTTGGAAATTGTATACACAAAATAGCTCATGAGTGAATTAGGTAAACCTGCATTTGGACCCAGTTTTTTCCTTTATGATCAGTGAAATCTTTATAGGAGTTAATTGTTTTTCCTAAATTTAAAATTTAAATTAAATTAAGATTCCTTATTCTTGCTTTAGTCCAATTGTGGGTAGAATTGTGAGGCAAGAGGGCCACGTTTCAAAATAACCCATGTCTGGATTGGTTCTGGCTTGAAAATATCTGAAACTAAAACATTTTCTGGGACTAGTGGCTGAGCTACATCCTTTGTTGAAATGTCCTTGTTCTCCTCCTCCATTGCATCTAATCCAAGTCATTTTCTAAGTAACGCAACCACTTCTTGTTCTCATCAACTTTTTGCTACCTTCCTCCTCAAAGTTGGAGCTTTGCAAGCATTCACCTCACTATGTTGGACTTCATTAGACATGACAGAATCTAAATTATCTAAACAATGTNTCCACATCAGCCTCAAATGGGATTTTATTCACACTATCCACATCTGGTTTGTTCACCTCCTAATATGTTGCTAACATCAAAAGGTTCTCCATAATCGAACAGCGAAACCATTTGCTCTTCGGGCCTTAACGCATCAACCGGACTAGAATTTGAAACGTTTGAATCATAAGATGAATAAGAAGAACTTGATTGGTCCATAAGGTCCTTGCCAATGCTAAATTGATTGGTGTCTTCTTTTTGCGAACCTTGAATTCTCTCAAAATCATGTGTCAAGTTGCATTCTTCATGAGGTTTCTTGTCCATAGGACTTGATCAGATTGATGCTCAATTCCACCACCTATGTTTGTTTCTCGTCGCGATGTAAACGAACTAGATGAAGATGAGGATGAGGAGGTTATGGATGATAACTCATCTCCATGAACATTACCATCTTTCATAGTCAATTTTTTCTTTAAATGAGTGTTCCACACATTTTAATCTCATTATCCGTTCTTCCCGGTAAATGAGATGCAATTTTGGACCACCTGCACATTAATGTGATAATATTAAGCATCATAAAGAATAGTAAGCCCAAAATAAAAGAAGAATATACAACTATATCTACAAGTATTGCAAAAGATATCCCACAAGCTCGAGCCCATGGTAAAGTGTCACTATGGTCACGCTTAGGTGGAAAACGTCAACTAAGATCACCCCCTCTACCTATTTTAAATTCAGCCAAAAAAAAAAGTACATAGTATCTTACTTGTTCCCCCAAGCTTCGTGTAACTTTACTATAGACTCCTCTTCCTCTTTTGTAAAGTTCCCTCGCTTCACATCTGGCCGGAGGTAATTAATCCATCTCAAACGGCAACTTTTTCCACATCGTAACAATCCTACAAATCAAAGAAGAAATTAATGTGAACATACACTTCACATTTTTAGTAATAAAATAAATAATAAAAGAGATAAAATATTGTTCGCAATTGACATATAGTATATAATGACTTCATAAATAATAATTTCTACTCTCCAACCACCTTGATACTAACAGCCTTTTTTTTTTCGTCATCATATGATAAACATGGTTGCGTTTTCAAAATCATTACTCGAAAATGGCTAATATTTCCAAAGGTTTTATGTATAATATGACTATATATATATATATATATATATAATCATGTACATACGACTTTACCTTTGATAGTGGGGGCGTCAAAAGATACCTAGTGTTTTAGCCGTCACATATACAATTGTTTTTTCTATTTCATTATTATATTTACGAGTGTTCCAAATTTGACGTGCATTGACAATTTTTACCTAATCACTTTTTTCTTTGTTGTCTATTTATCTTCCTAAATTCCACTTTTTGTACTTCGCTATCAAACAAAAGGTAACATTAACTTAGGTACAAGATTGTGAAATTTGATTCAATAAGTTTGGTCGAGTAGAAGTTGCTATCAATTCCTAACTTGGCCTTTTTTAGGTGAGATTTCCTTTACTTGCTGTATGTGGCAATCTTTTTTTTTTTTTTTTGATATGTCCACAACTTTTATTTAAGACCAACCAATCAAGAAATTATTATGTACACTTGATTTACGGGTCTGCTTTTTGAATAGGCCAGTAAAGTTGTGGTTCTAAGAGTATGTCAAAATTGACTACTATAGTAGGATTCCTAACTTTGTGATTGTCCATTAGGTTCTGATATATTATGAATGTTATTAACACATTACACAGTTTTAAGTGCAGAATAAACAATAAGCATGTATTGTTTATGAGTGAAGATTTATTATTCACCCGTTATTGCACACTTTATACATATTCTTTTTGAAATTGTGTTTTCAAAAGACGATTTCACAATTTTAACTGAAAAGACGAGTTCTAAAGGAGCGTGCTGTAACAAGATTTTCCCATTGTTCATCGTCCGAAGTAGTGGCTGTCAAACGTCTGCTCAGTGGGTTGGTGCGATACTCCACTAATTGCCATTTCTTCATGTTCCTACACCTTGAAGGAATGATGACAAATATAATTTGGAAGTATATCGTCTAGTTTCACACATGAACTTGAACTGCACATACTCTTAATGTCAAGTCAACCAACAACTTTGATTGACCTTGATTTGACACTATTTGCTCAACAACATATTTGAACTAAGATAGAGAATCTCGACGAAGAAAAAATAGGCTTTACTAGAGTTTTCCACTGAAAATTGGCTTGTAATTAATTGGTATGCCCGCATACAACTTTAAGCAAACACGCCTTAAAAAGAACGGACAACTTAGATATAGTAAACGTTTGGCTCCAAATTAAAATACCAGCTTATTTTACTATTCAGCTTATTTGTGCTGTTATTCATTAGTTTCACTGTACTTTTAGTACTATTAATGAGTCCTACTGTATTATTTCAGCTAATTTTTACCTTTATTTATAGTACTTTTAGCAAAAAAATTTCAGTTTCAGTAAAATAAGTAGATCTCAAACAGACACATAATTTCCTAAATTAAATTTAAATATATAATTAAATGACCGATAAAGCATAAACAATGTTATTTTTTTCAAGAACAATGAAATTAAAAAAATAAAAAAAACATAGCAACAAAGAGAGGGGAGTAGTGATTCTACCTTTAAGAATACCATCAGTATGAGGGTGAGATTTGATTGATTTTTATTTTTATTTTGGGTAAAGTTTAAAGTATCTCGTATAAAAGTATGCGGTTTATTATATCCCTTAGGGGATATAATTATGAATTTCTTTTTTTAAATATATATTTTCTATTAATTTTGGTTATAGAGTCAGTTGATATAAAATTAGAATAGATTTATTGGTCAATTTTAGGCCAAAGTGGGGTTTTACCATTTTCTTACAAACTTTCCAGCAAAATGCCTCATGTCTAAAACTATTTAAGAATATGCCTCTATTTTGAAACTCAATTTTTGGACAATCGGGTTATAGCGAAATTGAACTTAGAAAAAAAAAAAATTTCGGAACTCGAGTTCCACAAATTTTTTTTTTTTTTTTAATTTTCAATTCGCTATAACTTAATTGTCCAAAAATCGAGTTTTAAATTGAAACTTAATTTTTAGAAAATCAAGTTTCAAAACATGGGCATTTCCATAAATAGTTTCAGATAAGGGGCATTTTGTTGGAAAGTTTTTACGAAAGGGACAAATGCCCATTTTGACCATCAATTTTAAATACCAGACACAAAATTAAAATGGATTATCTTAACCTCTATGGACCATCTCGTACAAATAGATGCCTAAGCCAAAAAGAAAATAAAAAACAAAGGTTGAAAGTTGAAGTTCTACCTACCAAGTATTTATTTGAAGAAAATCTTAACAAACCAGAGGAAATGGTCTCAAATTTCGCTGCCAATTAATCATTTGAACAGATTCTCACCAAACTAGCTGAAGGTCTTATTTTGCTGCTTTGTTTGGAGCTAAGCTAGTGGCATCTTGTCAACGAAAGAAGGATACAAATTTCTGGAAAACGATATCATCAAATAAAATGTGATTTGGTAACGTCAATGACTAGTGTGTAAAACTTGGCTTTGAGAGATGTTAGAACAAAAACAATGAATATGTCCATTGACTGTTTAAGCACTACTATTACCATACCACAATGACTGGGTTTTTGGTATTGCAGTATTGCGCACTCAAAGTCCACAGTCCACACCTACTTTGATTTTCCATAAAGGCATGCATTATCAAATTGAAAACATAACTTGAGTTGTGTCGATTAATCATTTATCATATGTAGTAGGGGTAAAATACTATTTTAGTCATAAATTTGATCAATATTATTTTTCATTCTTAAATATTAAGAAGTTTGTTATTTATCCTTAAACTATTTAAAAGTTCGTCTTTCATCCCGAAACTATTAAAAATGTTTTATTTGTATCCTTAAACTATAAAAAAGTTATATATATTTTTTCATCCATAAACTATTGAAGATTTCTTTCTTTTTATCATTATTTTTGTCACTAAACTATTGAAAAATCTCTTTACAAAGCTTAAGGATGAAAAAAGGACTTTACAAAGTTTAAAGACGAAAAATATAATTTTGATAAAATTTAAAAACCAAAATATTATTTTATCCTATGTAATATGTCATGATCCAAATATGCCATTGGGGTAAAAGAGAAATGTACTGGTATTCTTTAACCCCCAAAAATTACTAGGCTTTTTGTTGCTAGAAGCCTACACAATTTTTTTTTGGACATGATGAAATTCTTATTTTTCTATTGAGTTATTGAATTTGTTTCATATTAACCTGTCATGGGCTGAGTGATAATGTGCCTAATTTCCTTAATTTGTCTATGAAATCTCAAAATTTTCATTGAGTTGTCATCTTTATCCTAATATAAGTAAAAAAAGTGATGCTATTCTAAATAGAAAGAATGTATATGTATATGTATCTATATATTTTATGACGAGAAAGCTGTAAAATTTGTTAGTGTGAAATTCTTATTTTGCTGTGGAATTAATTAATTTGTTTCATACTAACTTGTCATTGGCTAGTGATAACATTCTTGATTTGCCCATGATTGATACGTAGTTCTTACACAATTTTTCACAAGCTGTCATAAGCCACCCAAGGAGAAGCCTAAAACATACGGACCCTATTAATAAGGTAAGGCCAAGTCTTCAATTAAAAGCCGACAAAGGGGCCACAATCATAAATTCTCGGCAGAAGCCCATAAAGGACTACACCTACAAAATGATCCAAGAATCCACTCAACAAGGCAATGAACTAATATCCATAGAAAAGTCGAAGCAAGCCCGTATAAGCCCAAGACGGAAAGCAAAGAAGATCAAGAGAGTATGATGAATTCAGCTTTAGACCAGCAGAATAGAAATTAGTTTGCTCTAAAATATTTATCATCATCTCATCCCTTAAAATTCCAAAGGACTGAAGTCCAATGAATCAATCACATGCACCACTAAGTTAGTCCAACACATCTTCTCAAAAAAAAAAAAAAAAAAAAAAGAATTCATCCTATACAATTTGAATTGAGTTTATACTCTGAATTTGGGAGTTCAAGCTGAAGTATCTTGTATCTCAATTAACTCAAAGCATCTGGTTTAGAATAGGTTATTTAGACTTTTGCTAAACTTTTTTTTGTTGAAAGTGTGCTAAAGTATACTAATACTTAAAAAAAAAAAATAATTTGAGAAAAAAGTTTTTAAAAAAAGTGAGAAAAAGTGAAAAAAAAAAAAAAAAGTGAGAAAATATTATTAAAAAAAAGTGAGGTTTCAAAAAATTATACATAAAAGCTAAAGCTTAGCTTATAAGTTCTAGTGAAATAGTCACTAATGACTACTTGATTATTATGGTCCAACTATATACTTCGTGTATACTTGAATGAATCTTTTCACGATTTAATAAATTTTCCATTACTTATAATTTTTTTTTTTTTTAAGTTTGTATATAAAGTGAGAAGTGTTGAAATTTTGGCTATGTTTGTAACCGTTTTTATTTTCTATTTTTAAAAACTTGTTTTGGGGGATATAAATAAAAAACAATTTTTTTTGTATTTTTGAAACAAAAGACATATTAGGTTAGTTGAATTAAAAAAAAAAAAAAAGTTTTTTTTTTAAAGAAAAAGTAGTTTTTTGAAGAAAAAAAATAAAAAATACTAAAATATGTTGTTACTAGGATTTGAACTTTAATGCTAACTCATTAAATGAGGAAAATTCATTAAATTAAATACATATTTTCATTGAATTTTGAAAATTAAAAACTGAAAACAGCTTTTTGCATGTTTTCAGTTTCTTTCACGAATTAAGTTTTGAAAACAGTTTTTTTTTTTCGTCCATTTTGGGTTGCTAAACAAGTTTTTTAGTCTCAAAAATAAAAAATTGTTTATAGAAACAGAAAATAAGGGAAAAAAGTTACCAAACATACCCTAAGTCTTTTCATATTTTACATTTTCAAAGAATATGCTGGCAGTGAAGTTGTGAGAAAACAAGAACTAGTAGTGGTCTTGTTGATTAGAGCCGTGAGAAATTAGTCTCTTTCCTCATTTTGCCAAATAACTTTGAATAATACCTATAACACCAATAAATTCCGTTTTTTGCAATATTTAGCTAAAAGACTCGTGCAAATGTGTGGTCTTTAAAATTAGTAGGTTGAAATAAAATTGAGTTAATCCTTGGTCTTTTTTTTTTTTTTTTTTTGGTATTTAATCATGTGATTATTTAATATTAGATAGGTTTCTTTTTTTGAGAAAAAAAGAAAGAGATAATTAATTAATTAATTAATATTTAGTTATTTAATTATTAAATAACAATAATAATATAATCTAAAAAAATAAGTTGTGAAAAATTTAATGCATAAATTCATTCCAAATTAAATAGATTTGATAAATTTCAAGACTAATATAGATTTGATAAATGAAAAATAATGTAAGCATGAAAAATATGATCATTAAAAAAAAAAAAAAAAAAAACCATTGGAAAGTATGATTGTTGAAAATTTTTAAAATGTTACCATTGGGGGATTCAAAAATATAGTTATTGGGACTTAGAAAAATATAATAGGTGGGAATGCATAAAGAAATATTAAAAGAAAGAATAAATGAAAATTAAAGAAAGAATGAAAAAATAATATTTAAATAGGATAGAGAAGTGATAGAGAGTTTGTTGGAATGAATATTCGAAAAAGTAAGTAGGTAAAAAATAAATGCAACTGTTCACTCTCCAAACAATACAAAAATTTAGAGAAGTTGCTGAAAATGCTCTTAGACTGTTTGGTTCAGTGGAAGGGAAAGGAAGAGAAGAGAAAAGAAAAGGTAAGAAAAAGAAAAAAGGTCAAAAATCCTGTTGGCATTAATCCAGATGTGTTAGGACATACGTGATTCACATGTTAGGAACATATATCACTATTTTATATAGTTGGCTAATCCTTTGACAAAACGCACCTTACTTGTATTTTGGTAGATCTATGATGTGTTTAATACTTCAAAAAACCTTGTTTCAAGTTCAAGTGTTAAAGCCATGCAAGTCTGTCCAAGAATCAAGTGAGAAAGTACTGAAATTTAAAGCTCGATAGCTTCTCGACACCCCCTCGATACCTGGCTATCTGTCAAACTCTTCAGCTGATTCTTATCGCAATCTTGATAGCTTCTCGATAGCTAGTCGACCGATCGAGAAAGTTTCTGTCCCCTCGACACTTCCTCGATAGCTGTATTTGTTGAGATTCATTAAACCTCGACACCTTCTTGACACCTGCTATCTGTCGAGGTTATGAAAATTCAAATTTCTATTTTTGGGCCAGGCTTATGTATTTGTGTAGGGTTTCTTTTCTCACAACCTTAAATCTATTTAAGGCTTATTTTAGAAGTCATTACATAAGAGAATACAAAGAAAACATATTCAAAAGGTGACTTGTACCTTATTCTCTCTGAAAGAAGCTACTGCGTCTTTGCGCCTTAGGGTTTTGTAACTAAGTGCTTCTTGATCTTCATTATTGATGAAGTGAAGAACTTTGCATTCAACATTCTTCTTCCTTAAGTTGGTGAGTGAGTCATGTATTAGGATTCGTGCAAAGAAATTAGTCACGTATTGGGATCTGTGCAACATCAAAGGGTAGTGTTCATATATTGAAGAGTTCAAAGATTTTGAAGCGGTAGAAGGTTTCTGCTATGAGTTCATCTACGGGATTGTAGAATCTAGGGACAAAGGTTTTCTACTAGATCTGAAACTTCTCTTTACTATAGTGGATTGCTTTTTAGGAAGGTTTCCCCCCAGGTTTTTTACTGTGAAACTGGTTAGTTTTATTGGTTTTCCTAGGTTATCATATCTTGTCTTATTTATTTTTCCATTGCATGATTTTGACATGAGATTGATGTTTGTTTGTTTTAACAAGTTTTATTCATAATAAATCTAATTAACAACTTGGGTTTAAAACTTGTTAATTCTATCAACTGGGTCTAAATTTCCCAACAAGTGATATCAGAGCGGGTTCACTCTAATTGGATTAATTTCCTAAGTGTGATCCTTAACTCCTGTTGTCATGGATAGAGGACAATCTTTATTTATACCTTATTTAGTTTATGACATTAATTATGCGTATTGGAAAGTTCGTATGAAAGTTTTTTTGCAGGCTCTAGGTGAACAGGTTTGGCAAGCTGTTGAAGTTGGCTGGATTAAGCCAAAGGAAGCGCCGGTGGATTGGGATGATGCAACAATCATAGCGGCAAATTTCAATAGTAAGGCCTTGAATGCTTTGTTTTGTGGGGTGACCAATGAGGAATTCAAGAAAATATCATCCACGAAAATTGCCAAGGAAGTTTGGACCATTCTTGAGACCATCTATGAAGGTACCAAGGCAGTAAAGACTGTGAAGCTTCAACAACTCACTAGTAATTTTGAAGAAATAAGGATGAAAGAGGATGAAACTTTTGATGAGTTTTATGCTAAACTCAAGGATATTGTGAATTCTGCTTTCAACCTTGAAGAATGTATTGCAGAATCCAAAATTGTTAGGAAAATCCTTAGGTTCTTGCCTAATAGATTCCATGCCAAGATCACTACCATTGAGGAAGCAAAAGACATTGATCAAATTCCTTTGACTGAACTTGTAAAGAACCTTCAAACCTATGAGATGGGATTAATCTCAATGGGAATAGGTGGAAAGAGTAAAAACTTGGCTCTTAAGGGTATAGAGGAAGAGATTGAGGGCTCTGAAGATGAAAATGAAAGTGAAGATGAGGTTGAGGATCTAACCTTCATAACTGATGAGATTATCAAGCTTCTTCAGTTTAGGAAAAATGATAAAGGCAAACCTCCTAGGAAACCTAAATCCTCTAGGAAGGGCAAGAATAAGAAACCCCTCATCAAATGCCATGAGCGCAAAGGTTTTGGTCATATGAGGATAGAGTGTTCAAACTACCTCATTAAGGAAAAGACCAAGGAGTCAAAAGATAAAAGGTTGGTTGCATTCTACCTGGTGATTAAAGCAATAAATAAATTTATAGACAAATCTATTTCTTTGTTTCGCGACGCAGAATTGTAGACTTTCATAGTTCTGAAATTCAAACTCAAAAAAGAATTAACTGACATCTCCTCCCGATGACGAATAATCAGCCAAAACTTGTTCGAAATACTAACACCCAATTAAAATTAATTTGGATGTTGCAGGATAGATTATGATCTCCCCAAATATTAGTTAGCTTTTGGTAACATTCCAAACATTGTAATTCTATATTTCCAAAGAACTCAACAACCACAACATACTTCATCATTGTGTCTAATGTCTATTCTATGCCATTGCCTCTATATGTACACTCAAATTAGCACAGGCAAGAAGTTTATAGAAGTCACTGCATCTACAATCAAACATTGAACTTAAAGAGAAGTTCATATGAAAAGCTGTATTTGTTGAGATTCATTAAACCTCGACACCTTCTTGACACCTGCTATCTGTCGAGGTTATGAAAATTCAAATTTCTATTTTTGGGCTAGGCTTATGTATTTGTGTAGGATTTCTTTTCTCACAACCTTAAATCTATTTAAGGCTTATTTTAGAAGCCATTACATAAGAGAATACAAAGAAAACATATTCAAAAGGTGACCTGTACCTTATTCTCTCTGAAAGAAGCTACTGCGTCTTTGCGCCTTAGGATTTTGTAACTAAGTGCTTCTTGATCTTCATTATTGATGAAGTGAAGAACTTTGCATTCAACATTCTTCTTCCTTAAGTTGGTGAGTGAGTCATGTATTAAAATTCGTGCAAAGAAATTAGTCACGTATTGGGATCTGTGCAACATCAAAGGGTAGTGTTTATATATTAAAGAGTTCAAAGATTCTGAAACGGTAGAAGGTTTCTGCTATGAGTTCATCCACGGGATTGTAGAATCTAGGGACAAAGGTTTTCTACTAGATCTGAAACTTCTTTTTACTATAGTGGATTGCTTTTTAGGAAGGTTTCCCCCCAGGTTTTTTACTGTGAAACTGGTTAGTTTTATTGGTTTTCCTGAGTTATCATATCTTGTCTTATTTATTTTTCCATTGCATGATTTTGACATGAGATTGATGTTTGTTTGTCTTAACAAGTTTTATTCATAATAAATCTAATTAACAACTTGGGTTTAAAGCTTGTTAATTCTATCAACTGGGTCTAAATTTCCCAACAAGTGGTATCAGAGCGGGTTCACTCTAATTGGATTAATTTCCTAAGTGTGATCCTTAACTCCTGTTGTCATGGATAGAGGACAATCTTTATTTATACCTTATTTAGTTTATGACATTAATTATGCGTATTGGAAAGTTCATATGAAAGTTTTTTTGCAGGCTCTAGGTGAACAGGTTTGGCAAGCTGTTGAAGTTGGCTGGATTAAGCCAAAGGAAGCGCCGGTGGATTGGGATGATGCAACAATCATAACGGCAAATTTCAATAGTAAGGCCTTGAATGCTTTGTTTTGTGGGGTGACCAATGAGGAATTCAAGAAAATATCATCCACGAAAATTGCTAAGGAAGTTTGGACCATTCTTGAGACCATCTATGAAGGTACCAAGACAGTAAAGACTGTGAAACTTCAACAACTAACTAGTAATTTTGAAGAAATAAGGATGAAAAAGGATGAAACTTTTGATGAGTTTTATGCTAAACTCAAGGATATTGTGAATTCTGCTTTCAACCTTGAAGAATGTATTGCAGAATCCAAAATTGTTAGGAAAATCCTTAGGTTCTTACCTAATAGATTCCATGCCAAGATCACTACCATTGAGGAAGCAAAAGACATTGATCAAATTCCTTTGACTGAACTTGTAAAGAACCTTCAAACCTATGAGATGGGATTAGTCTCAATGGGAATAGGTGGAAAGAGTAAAAACTTGGCTCTTAAGGGTATAAAGGAAGAGATTGAGGGCTCTGAAGATGAAAATGAAAGTTAAGATAAGGATGAGGATCTAACCTTCATAACTGATGAGATTATCAAGCTTCTTCAGTTTAGGAAAAATGATAAGGGCAAACCTCCTAGGAAACCTAAATCCTTTAGGAAGGGCAAGAATAAGAAACCCCTCATCAAATGCCATGAGCGCAAAGGTTTTGGTCATATGAGGATAGAGTGTCCAAACTACCTCATTAAGGAAAAGACCAAGGAGTCAAAAGATAAAGGGTTGGTTGCATTCTACCTGGTGATTAAAGCAATAAATAAATTTATAGACAAATCTATTTCTTTGTTTCGCGACGCAGAATTGTAGACTTTCATAGTTCTGAAATTCAAACTCAAAAAAGAATTAACTGACATCTCCTCCCGATGACGAATAATCAGCCAAAACTTGTTCGAAATACTAACACCCAATTAAAATTAATTTGGATGTTGCAGGATAGATTATGATCTCCCCAAATATTAGTTAGCTTTTGGTAACATTCCAAACATTGTAATTCTATATTTCCAAAGAACTCAACAACCACAACATACTTCATCATTGTGTCTAATGTCTATTCTATGCCATTGCCTCTATATGTACACTCAAATTAGCACAGGCAAGAAGTTTATAGAAGTCACTGCATCTACAATCAAACATTGAACTTAAAGAGAAGTTCATATGAAAAAAATAACAATGTCAAGAGTCCATTATGGTCAAGACTATCACTTAGGAACTGACCAATGGCAAGGAGCAGTTCTGTCGGATCTGACCTTGAGATCCAGCCAAAACATTAAGCCCTGACATCTTCATCATTGCCCAAGCAGATTCACTCATTTCCAATGATTCCATGGGTTAAGAAGAAGGCTGAGTGGTGGTCCTATTGCTGTCTTGATACCTCATTCTCATGTCAGTAAGGAAATCAGAAGCTCTGGTTGGGTCAGGCTGTCCTAACCCCTTGAAGTCATAGAGGTGTTTCTGTATGAACTCATAGCCAATCTTCCCAATTTTGAGTGCAACTTCAGATGATCAAGAAACCGATGCAAACCAAAGCAACATTTTAAACCTTTTTCAATTCCATAAAACAAGGGCATAAAATGAGAAAAGGCAGAGAACTAGTAAGTACCTAAAAGATGCACTATTTCTCTTTCATCAAAACCTCTTAAGGCCAAAAAGGGGAAGTGTCTATAATATTATCATCCAGTCATGGAATCTTGGCCAGTGCTTTGTTGAAGTATGAATAAATGTTGTCCCTTCAGCCTGTTAACACTGGATAGAAAGGGCCACGAGCCTGCGATGTCAAGTAAAACAGTTTACATAAGAGAACGCCAATAAAAAGAACAGCTAAATATTGTAAAATAATTAAATAAAGAGAAAACAGAGAGAAGCATAAAATAGCTATCCTCAGCTTGGCTGCTGAGAAGTGGAGGTGAAGGGTTTGGTCCCCCAATAAAGGAGAAAAGATTCAACTAAACCAAGTGTAATGTAATTACTTGGCTGCAAGAAGTTGAAGAATCAACCAAGAACATCAAATTTGTTTGTTTATCTTTTCACCTTCAAAGAAACTGGTATAATGTGGACAGAGAAGAATCAACTGGGGACAAAAGATATATAGGGAAGCACAATACACACACACACACACACACACACACACACAAGTCAAGAGAGAGAGAGAGAGAGAGGAATGGATTGTAAATCATAAAAAGAAAATTATTAACAATAGAATCATGAATCAATATCAAAATGTTATGTGAAAGAGTTATCAAAATAGAAGTGTCCATCATTATTAGTTTTGCCAACAAAATAATACGTACAAGATATTTGAAGAGGGGATAAAAAAATTTTGAAGAAGGAAGAAATGAAATTTTGGTTACTTCAAGGAAACCAATACCTCACCTCCAAATTTGATAAAATGAACTTTTTCAAGGGAGTCCACCTCTTACACAACATGTGTTTTAATTGAAATAATATCTGATCATGTTTTCAAAAACCCCCTGCTGAATTTATCAAATTGGAGACTTGGGTTGCCACAAAGCAAATATAATTCTATTCATCCTTCTCTAAATCGTTTACTTTCTCAAAATATTTGCATGTATCAACTTACCTGATCTAGATGTCAGCTAATAAACTGAATCTGCTCCTCCCAAATTTATCTCATACAATTTGATTTGAATGGTTAGTAAGCTATTAGACCTGGCAGGCAACCAATTCCAGCTGCCTTCCCATATAACCGATATTAAACTAATTGGGAAGTAAAGTTAACAATGCAATAGTTTTCTCTTCAACAAAATCGAATTCATTAATATACTAGAAGACCAAATAACTACATGCAACAGAACATCTTAATAAGATGGGACAAAAAAAGTAGACTCTAAATTTAACCAGCATGTTTATCGGTGTTCATGCGTATCCTTTCAGTCATTCCTCCATGTGCAAATTCATGTATAGCTAAGTTAGCTAAAAACTTTTGTGCTAACCTATTGCTATTTGTGCCAAGTGCTCAACAACTTGGGGAATTCATAATTTCCTAATATAACATGTTTTGTTCAAAATAAAGGATGATTTGAAAACAACCTCAGTGATTAAAAGTTTCGATGAGGGGATTTCTAAAAGAGCGCATATGAGACTGTATTTGTTTCTATAGTAGATTTATCAGACTTTGGAATTAAATTATTTATTTGTCAAATTGCATTTCAATCAAGAAATCTCCTTCAAGAAATGAAAAACCAAAAGAAAATTGACCTACATGAACTATAAGGGTAATGAAAAATCCTGAAAGTAATCCAGTTAGGTCATGTTTTGTACACCTTTTGAAGTTAGTCAATAATTAAAATAGGTGGTATGAGTTATCCTTGAAGAGCCCCTTATAGTAATTTGATTTAGTCCAAGAAATAAGTAACGTGCCCACTTTTGGTAAGGTTTTCCAATTATATATGCCACATTTGTAGTACAGATGCTCCCTCCACCCGTGTAATGATGGAGGTAAACAGTATGTGTTTTGACCATATGAGCACCTTTCCTCTTGACATGAGAGATTAGTGTCACGCCATCTGTAAAGCAATAGGTGCATATTCTGAACCGTTTCAAAAGTGTATCTAGTCATACCAAATTTGGTTACCGGTCCAATGGCTAATTGGAGATTTGGAAATACCTAGATTATAGTGCTCTACTATTAATTGTGTTTGGATTAACTTTTCGCTTATTTGCTGATTGTTGAAAATGTGCAAAACGTACAGTTGTACCTATAAATGTAAGTTTTTAAAAACTATACAAGAGGAGAACCAGGTGATACACTAGAGCAGATAACTACTTCCATAAGGCTTTGGATATTAATTTCTAACTTTCGTCTGAAATTAATATTTCTGGAAAATTTACTGTTGAAAATACCATGTTTACTTAAATAAATTTTTTGCGGATGAATAATAGAATTTCATTTTAAACCAGTATGAAAGCACAAAAGTAAAATTCTAGGGCTATTAACTAGACAAAATTAATAGCCAAAAACAAAATGATAATGTTACACAACAATGGGGCTATTAACTAGACTACTGTTAAAAGCATCTGAAATAACTTTAGGAATGTTAACTCCAGATATTCGATGAATCCAACAAACACTATCTCGTATATTCTTTATTGCACATTGTTTAACTAATAATCATAAGGATCACAGCAACAACAACAATATAAATACAAATACAAATGACAATATTGTAAACTTACAATATGCCCAAAGTATTTACTACTTCATGCAAACAATAGAGCCACCCCATTTAAAATGTTCAACCATGACAAAGTAGTGGGGTAGAGAAATGTGTTCTTACACTATAGCATAAACCAGGGCTAGACCAAAACGTGCAGTTCTGCAATAGTGAGCGAGTTTATTTTGTTGTGTAGCTATTACTAGCATAAAAGCTTATCCACCTGTAAGCAAAGGTTTTTCATCATTAACACAAGTACAAACATTTTTGGCCAATGGAAAGTAAATTAAAAATGAACAATCCGTTTGACAATATAAAAAGAAATTTTTTTAAGGAAAAAATATTATGAAATAGAGTATGTTCTAATATATTAGTGTTGAAGTCCTAAAGAATATACCTTAAATCACTATTTGTTTCCACCAAACTCTTCTTGGACTAATTCCTTTGTGAGCATTCTTCTTGGATCTTCGTACCTTGTGTTGTTCTTTGCCAACCACATTTACCAGCCATTTTGGATGTTTACTTAAGAATTCAAGGAAACCTATAGTCAATCCGAACATGAACCCTCATCCGCACCCCAACAATACAACTTTCCAACAACCAATTTCCAAACTTGAAATCATCATCTTGAATGGTTAATGATGGCATGGTTGTTGTCCCTCAACATTGTCACAAAGTCTTATTAATGGAAATCCACATAACCCCAACCCCAAGTCTCCAAAGTAAGAAACATTTGCAAATGTATTGAACTGATTACCTACAGGTATTGCCCCACAAGACGATTTTCCGATAGATTTAAAACTTCAAGTGAAGTAATATCTGCTAACTGTGAGCATGTTTGAGGAGAGATTTAACCATTCAAGATTGGTCAAATTTCCCAATGATGGAGACCTATGACCTATAAGATTATTGTACGAGAAGTTAAGCCCCTTGAGAGACTTAAGCTTTCCAATTGACTGTGAAATCTCACCCCTGAAACTATTGTTTGAGCAATCAATGGTTGTAAAGAGATTTTGGATTTTCACCATTTTAATATAAAATCCTTTCATGGTGACCATCATAGAATTGTTTTTTTTTTTTTTTTTTTTTGTTAAGTAAGAATTTTATATATACGAAAGGCTACTCTATGCATAAAAAACATAGAACAGACCTAGAAAATACAAGAAGAAGAAAACTGAAAAAACAAAAAAGAAAACCAAACAACAAAATAATTACAAAAGAGAAGAGAGCTAAGAAAAGAGGGGAGAGAATCACTAATCGTGAGTCCCCATGCCCAAGACCAATCAAAAAGAGTCCCACTAAAAAAGGTAATCATCTGAACACCGAAACTATCCAAATCCTCAAAAGTCCTCCGATTCCGTTCCTTCTAAATACACCATAGGATGCACAATGAAACTAAGTTCCAAATCTAAGACGAATGCTTCCCCAACCAATTCCACCAGCCAAAAGCAAATCTGGGATCGATCTAGGCATAACCCAAGACAAACCAAAAGTTATTAAGATAAAACTCCACAACCGATAAGCCATCTCACAATGAAGAAGTAAGTGGTCTACCGTCTCTGCACAATGCCGGCACATAACGCACCAGTCTACATAATCCAATCCTCTCAATCTTCTCAAGTTATCACCCATTAGGATCTTATTCCAAGCTGCACACCAAACAAAAAAAGAAACTTGCCTAGGGGCTTTAACTTTCCATATTCCTTTCCAAGGAAAGACAATTGAGGGAGAATCTCACAATTTGTTATAATACGACCGGATTCAAACTCCCCATTAGGTTTCAACTTCCATCTCATCCGGTCTCTAACATCCATTGGAGGAGAATTAGCTCCCAATATATGAAGAAAATGCAGCCCTTCATCCATCTCCCAATCATTAAATTCTCGAATAAAACGAACATCCCGAAATCTTCTATCCTCCGCCCCCGCCTTGACAAAGAAGCTCCTACAAATGCCTCCTTATTAATGGCAATACCATACAACCTTGGGAAAACTACTTGGAAAGGTTGATCCCCATACCACCCATCCTGCCAAAATCTCACTCTATTCCCCAACCCAACAACAAACTGACAATTCTTGCTAAAATCCTCCCATCCCATGCGAATACCTCTCCACAAACCACACCCATGAACTCCCCTACCTAGCTTTGAGGTCCATCCCCCCCATTCTTCCCCATATTTAGACGCTACCACCCTCTTCCTTCCCAAACCGCCACAACCATTTCCCCAATAAAGCCTTATTGAAAGTAGTAATTTTCCTTATCCCCAACCCACCATTAGCTATAAGCACACATACTTTATCCCATCCTACCAGATGAATCTTGCTATCACCCCATAGAAAGTCCCTTTGCAACTTTTTAATCTTATTAGCCACATAAGTAGGAATAGTGAAAAGAGAAAGAAAATAGGTAGGAAGACTAGATAACGTACTCTTGAGTAGCATCAATCGACCCCCTTTAGACGAATACAATCTCTTCCACTCGGCTAATTTCCGCTCAGTTTTTTCTAAAATAGGATTCCAAATTGAAAGGAAGTTATGTGAAGCCCCCAACGGTATGTCGAGGTAAGACATAGGCAAAGTTCCAACTCTACAGCCCAAAATTTCCGCCAGGGCATGCACATCACCAACCTCCCCTATAGGAACCATTTTACTCTTGTGCACATTTACCTTCAAACCTATTACCGCTTGAAAACTAAGTAATAACAACCGAATATGAAGAATTTACTCCATATCTGCATCACAAAATGGGATAGTATCGTCTGCAAACAAAAGATGTGAAACACATTCCCCACCACCCCTCCTACCCTCAACTTTAAAACCGCGGATCAAGCCAGCTCCCTCCACGGCTTTCACAATCTTCCATGGCTTTCACAATGTCATTTTCAAATGTATTGAACTAATTACCTCATGGTATCATTCCCAGAAGACGATTTTTTGATAGATTTAAAACTTCAAGACATGTAATATCTACTAACTATCCTGAAATTTCTCCTATGAGCATGTTTGAGGAGAGATCTAACCATTCAAGATTGCTCAAATTTTCCAATGTTGGAGGCATATGACCTATAAGGTTATTGTGTGAAAAGTTAAGCCCCTTGAGTGACTTAAGCATTCCAATTGACTTTGGAATCTCCTCCTTGAAATTATTGTTTGAGAAATCAATGGTTGTAAAGAGAATTTGAATTTTCACCATTCAATATAAAATCCTTTCATGGTGACCATCACAGAATCGTGATAATAGCTTTCACCCATATATTTCAATTTACCATTATTTGCATTCATGCTCATCATGGCTTTGAAATGATTGAAATATTTTGTTAGCAAAAGACTGAAATTCATTGTGAGAAAGGTCTATGATTTGCAAATTAGGGAAAGAGAATTTGGTTTTGGGATTGACTATGGCACCATGAAACTTTTTTGATCGCAAAACAAAAACCTGTAACTCTGGAAGACTCTCTAACCAATGAGGGAAGGTGCCACTTATCTTGTTGTTACCAAGATCTAGAACTTCCAACCTTCGACAATTGATCAACAATCTTGGCAATGACCCTTCCAATTGATTGTCATTGAGGTTAAGACTTCTCAAGTAGTTTCCCTTCGCAAAAGTTGCTGGAATAGTGCCATTAAGTTTGTTACTTCTCAAATCTAAGACTATGAGAGAATGACTGAAGTTTCCGAAACACAGAGGAACCGTGTTACTCAAGTGATTATGAGACAAATCAAGGACATTGAGGGAAGTGATATTACAAATCAAGGAAGGTATGTTTCCAATTAAAGAATTCCTTGAGACTGAAAAGAAATAAGTGCCGAACAGAGATACTGGAAGGCGTCCTTGAAGCAAGTTGGAACTAAGATCAAGAATATACAAATTCCTCCAAGGAAATTGTCTAATACTTGTCAAGGAGTTGTATGAAAGATTCAAGGGATACAAAGAATCCTTCGCCGCCTCCAACAACCACATTGGAATATTGCCTTTGATTTGGTTATTGGAAAGGTCTAACTCTTCTAAACTTTCCATGGATTTTATAAAATCTGGAAAGCCACTTATGTTGCAAGATAACAAATGCAAATCCTAAAGTTTGGACAAAGTATAGTCTACAATACTATAGTTGTTGAATGATAACAGAGGATTATGTGAAATATCAATTGTATAGAGAGTTTTAAGCTTTGAGAACATGCTTGACTCCAGAGGACCACTAATATTATTGAGGAAATATTTAGATGTTAAAGGCTCACAAGCTTAGCAATAGAGATTGGAATGTGGCCATGTAGGTTGTTATTACTCAAATCAAGATAATTTAAAGAATTATGCTGGAATTCATCGATCTATCTAGTGAATCGGTTATTGCCTAGAGATAATTCAAACAAAGATGGTATTGTATACACCCAAGATGGTATTGTCTCATTCAATAAGTTACCAAATAATATGAGAGATTCTAAATTGGAAGGAATCTTGTTGACTAGTTGACTATTAGAAGAATTACTTGAAGAGAAA
Organism: Quercus suber; assembly: GCF_002906115.3. Taxonomy (NCBI): domain Eukaryota; kingdom Viridiplantae; phylum Streptophyta; class Magnoliopsida; order Fagales; family Fagaceae; genus Quercus; species Quercus suber. The sequence goes on from NW_027070089.1 coordinate 332,575, forward strand.
ATTTGGGTCAAGTTTGTTGTAACTTTCAGAAGCTGCCCTATGAAATTGTTGTATGAGAGATTTAAGTAAGTAAGAACTTCAAAGTTTAGGAGAGACCATGGAAACTAACCACCAAAGGTATTATCTAAGAGGACCAAAGAAGTGATTTGTGTGAGATTAGGAAGAAATGTTGGATATGATCCTATGAAATTGCATCCTCCGAGGTACAATTCTTTTAAGGACTTGAGATTGCTGATTAAATTAGGTAAGTCGATTGGGAATTCGGTTATAGAGAGATCCAAGAACTTGATAAGAGTACTCCAGTTATACGTTGGAAGGACTTGTTCCTCTTCTCTCTCTTTTAATTCATCAACGCCTCTGCCATTCACACCAATCCTCTGCTCTGCTCAATTTCAAAAACTCTTTTTCTATCAGCGATTCTTATTATTCTTGTGATTTGTACTCTAATCCTCCGAAGAATTCGTGGAAAATGGGTACAGATTGTTGTGGGTGGGATGGGGTCACCTATGATACGATGACAGGTCGTGTCATTAGTGTCAACCTTAGTTGTAGTCACCTTGAAGGTCCCATCCATCCTAATACCACCCTTTTCTCTCTTCGCCATCACCAGAGACTCAACCTTGCTTACAACTATTTCAGTGACTCCGCAATTTCATCTAAGTTTGGTGGCTTTGCAAACATGACGCATCTCAACCTCACTTGGTCCTCTTTCGCTAGTAATTTCCCATCCGAAATCTCCCACTTATCCAAACTAGTTTCACTTGATCTCACTTGGAATTTTGGCATGAGAATAGAAACGCCTAGTTTGAAAAGGCTTATTCAAAACTTAACCCATCTAACAGAACTTGTTTTGGATTGTGTTGACATGTCTTCTGTTTCACCTAATTCTTTCGTGAATTTGTCTTCCTTTTTGACATCTCTTCATCTTTCTGACTGTGGATTGAAAGGGAGATTCCCAGACAATATATTCCACCTCCCAAACCTCCAGCTGCTTAATGTATATTACAAGAATCTCACCAATTCCCTTCCAACTTCCAACGTATAACTGGAGTACTCCTCTCAAGTCCTTGGATCTCTCAATAACCGAATTCCCAATCGACTTACCTAATTTAATCAGCAATCTCAAGTCCTTAAAAAGAATTGTACCTCGGAGGATGCAATTTCATAGGATCATATCCAACATTTCTTCCTAATCTCACACAAATCACTTCTTTGGTCCTCTTAGATAATACCTTTGGTGGTCAGTTTCCATAGTCCCTCCTAAACTTTGAAGTTCTTACTTACTTAAATCTCTCATACAACAATTTCATAGGGCAGCTTCCGAAAGTTACGACAAACTTGACCCAAATTTTCTCTTCAAGTAATTCTTCTAATAGTCAACTAGTCAACAAGATTCATTCCAATCTAGAATCTCTCATATTATTTGGTAACTTATTGAATGGGACAATACCATCTTGGGTGTATACAATACCATCTTTGTTTGAATTATCTCTAGGCAATATCCGATTTATTAGACAGATTGATGAATTCCAGCATAATTCTTTAAATTATTTTGATTTGAGTAATAACAACCTACATGGCCACATTCCAATCTTAATTGCTAAACTTATGAGCCTTTACCATCTAAATATTTCCTTCAATAATATTAGTGGTCCTCTAGAGTCAAGCATTTTCTCAAAGCTCAAAACTCTCCATACAATTGATCTTTCACATAATCCTCTGTTATCATTCAGTAGCTATAGCATTGTAGACTATACTTTGTCCAAACTTTGGGATTTGCATTTGTCATCTTGCAACGTAAGTGACTTTCAGGATTTTATAAAATCCATGAAAAGTTTAGAAGAGTTAGACCTTTCCAATAACCAAATCAAAGGCAATATTCCGATGTGGTTGTTGGAGGTGGGGAAGGATTCTTTGTATTCCTTAAATCTTTCATACAACTCCTTGACAAGTATTAGATAGCTTCCTTGGAAGAATTCGTATATTCTTGATCTTAGTTCCAACTTGCTTCAAGGACCCCTTCTAGTACCTCCGTTCGGCACTTATTTCTTTTCAGTCTCAAGGAATACTTTAATTGGAAACATACCTTCCTTGATTTGTAATATCACTTCCCTCAACGTCCTTGATTTGTCTCATAATCACTTGAGTAACACGGTTCCTTCGTGTTTGGGAAACTTTAGTCATTCTCTCACAGTCTTAGATTTGAGAAGTAACAAACTTAATAGCACTATTCGAGCAACTTTTGCAAAGGGAAACTACTTGAGAAGTCTTAACCTCAATGACAATCAATTGGAAGGGTCATTGCCAAGATCGTTGATCAATTGCCAAAGGTTGGAAGTTCTAGATCTTGGTAACAACAAGATAAGTGGCATCTTCCCTAATTGGTTGAAGAGTCTTCCAGAGTTACGGGTTCTTGTTATGCGATTAAACAAGTTTCATGGTGCCATAGCCAATCCCAAAACCAAATTCTCTTTCCCAAATTTGCAAATCATAGACCTCTCTCACAATGACTTCCATGGTCTTTTGCCAACAACATATTTCAATCACTTCAAAGCCATGATGAGCATGAATGCAAATAAAGGTAAATTGAAATATATGGGTGAAAGCTATTATCACGATTCTGTGATGGTCACCATGAAAGGATTTTATATTGAAATGGTGAAAATCCAAAATCTCTTTACAACCATTGATTTCTCAAACAATAGTTTCAAAGGGGAGATTCCAAAGTCAATTGGAATGCTTAAGTCACTCAAGGGGCTTAACTTTTCATACAATAACCTTATAGGTCATATGCCTTCAACATTGGAAAATTTGAGCAATCTTGAATGGTTAGATCTCTCCTCAAATATGCTCATAGGAGAAATTCCAGGACAGTTAGTAGATATTACGAGTCTGTTTGGTTTAGGCCTGTTTTGAGTGATATCACTGGAAACTAATAACTCAGTGATGAAAAAACGTGGGACCCACAGTTTTTTTTTGTTTGGTTTGCTTTCCTAATCTTGTTTTCATCACTCAAACTCAAAAATTTTGAGTGATGAAAACCAAAAACACCAAATTGGTGTTTTCAGTTTCTGAGTTACATAACTCAATGGCATTGCTATAAATATTCGGACTTTGTGGGACCCAGCACATCTGTGTTGTCCCGTTAGTTCAGAGCTGTTTAATATTACCGTTGCAAACAACCACAACAAACCCATCGCCACCACAACACCACCACAACAAACCCAGCGCCAATCCACACCACCGAAACACCAACCCAGCATCAATCCACAACAAACCGATTCAAGCCACGCCATGACCCATAACCCATATTGTGTTAGGGTGTTTTTAGCATATTTCAGTTTCAACTTAATCACGAAATCTCTCCTCAAATAGTCTTAGGTGTAAATGGCTGGAGGAATTTAGTTTTTTTTTTGGGTCTCAACTAACAAGATTTGTTCATTTATAATTTTTTTTTTGCTATCAATAATACTTTTTTTTTTTTTTTTTTGTTGGTCAAATGTACATAGGTTTGACTTGCCTGCACAAACCATCACCCCAGAGATTGAGAAAGATCTGCATTTACTGAAGGTGTGGTGAACTCTATTTTTGTCTATGTAATTTGTTTATGTGGCACTACTTTTCAATTATACTCAAATTATTCTCTATGTTAACATTTTAATTTGTTTCATTTTTGTGAATTTTCTTATTATTTCAATTTTCAAACTTATGTGGTTAAGGAATATGCCATTATGCAACTTGGGTCACGGTCATGCAGCAATGGAACTAGGGAAATATTTAAATGTCTCTCTCTTTGTAATTAAAATTATAGCTTAAAGTTTAATTAGATCTTATGCTTCTACTTAAGAGATTGTTCGGATTTAGATAATTCACAATCTAGAAAATTAGAAATGAAGTAGAAGGTAGGGTATTTCCTATTAATGCATTTTATATGTTCAATAATGTATGTGTAGTCATTAGCCTTTGGTTGGATCCAGTTGAGCTTTCGAAAATTGTTTCCTGTGTATGGAATGTAAAAAGTTTTTATTTACCTAAAATAATTTGTGTATAATTTGACTCTAAATGGGTAAAATAACAAACTGAAACTGAAAGCTGGTTGATTTTCCACGACCTGGAATTGATATACGTCAGTATGGCACTAGTAGTTGTTTTTCTACCAATGACTTTGACTGGGTTGCTGATTCATGCCTTTCTGTAACTTTCAAGCAGCATTCTTGGTGAGAGGGGTTTACCCTACACCCTAAAAAGATGATTTTCCAGGGATATAAGTGATATCTTTTAGTCATATTCTGCCAACTACGTTTCTTCTAAAATGGCATCGGCTTAGTTAAGCGTAAAACTTGGGCTGGACTTGAAGTAATTATGATGGTAGTATCTTGGAATCTTTGATTTGTTGCTCTATCTAGGATGTTTATAGTTTCAATTTCAAAAGCTCAACTTCACTCAAAAAGTTGTGTTTGCATTACATTGACCTGAATGCACATGATTCTATTCTCTTACATGAAATTCACATCAAGAATCAATCGAACGTATCATAATTTAAGATGTGCTTTTAAATTATGATGTGCTCTTACTTTGACCAAAGTGAGCGCTATCTTATGATAACATGTTCCAGATATAAGATTAGACTTAATTCATCCCAAGATTTCTTTGGAGTTGAATAAGTTTGACTCAAACAATCTCCCATTTACTTTTGAATTATGCTGAAACTCATTTAGATTTTTAGTCATTTTATATCTATCTAAATAATGGAAAGTTATACAATACTCCATGAGCAATGCTCTCTCCTCTCACATGAATGACAAGACCTACCATGAATTTAATTCGTGAGACTTATTGTTATGTGAGGGGAAGAAACGTGGCTTCTGGTGTACTAAATAATTACAATTAAATAATCATATATAATAACTTATTGTGAAGCTTCGGTTTTTTTTTTTTTTGGATTTGGATTTTGAGGGTTGGGGGGGGGGGGATAAGTTGTTGTGAAGCTTGGATATGCATGTAGTGGTTTATGGCTTTATCTAGTTAATAGGACACTTTTTATTGACTTTGATGGTTCATTTGCTTGCTAGGAGTTTAGATTCTGTAACTTAATTATATTCTAAATTCTTATAAAAGAAAGTTCCATCTTGATTTTTGAATTTCTTCATGTTCATGATTACAGTTGAGAAGTGCCATTGATCTGTAGAGGCACTACAAGAAGGGTGATTCAAAATCCAAAACTTTGCCCATGTATTTCCAGGTAAGTCTATTTGTAATTTCTAGAATAATAGTATAGTATGTGATATCTTGGAGCTGTAAGTGGGACTCTTGTTTATTCTCCTTTGTGGTATACATTTTGTTATTTAGGCTTGGCTAATTCATACACCTTTTGGTCTTTTGACAATTAGATTGGGACAGTGATAGAGTCAGCATCAGACTTCTTCACAAGTAGACTAACAAAAAAGGAGAGTGAAGGAACAGTTGCATCTGAGGTGTTATCTAATCTCTCCCTTGCTAACTACAACTGTGTTAGGAGAGGGACTTATAACTTGCTCTGCGACTCCAACTGCGCATGCAGTTTTGGAGTTGGCATGTGAGTTTAAGTCCTTATTCCATTCTGCTAAGCATTGAGTCTAGGTTTCCCCTTCCCCTATTCCAAAAAAAAAAAAAAGGTTATATACTCTTAAAATATAAGGAGAGTAAGGGAACAGTTGCATCTGAGGTGGCATCATCCCCAGAAGACGATTTTCTGATAGATTTAAAACTTCAAGATATATATGGCTCGTTTGGTTTAGAGGTGTCTCAGTTTTCAAAACTCATAACTTAAACCAAAAACTCATAACTCATTACTCAAACCTCACATTCACTCAAAAATTACAAAACACATGTTTGGACTCATAACTCAGTTACATATTTCTACAATTTTTCTTCAAAACTGTTTACCCCACCCATTGACACTGCTAGTGCAACACTGTTGCTACCCGCATCTTATTAACAAAAAAAATATTCCTCCTTTACTTCTCCCACGCATCCTCTTACCTTTCATTTCTCTGACTCCCTTTTTAATCAAATATTTTTGTCTATCTCTCTTTCTTTGTCTCTTCCCTCTTCACTCTATATTTGATTTTTTTTTTTCCACTCTTCTCTGTTTCTTTCTTAGCTTTCTCTGTCTCTCCCCTCTTCAATTTGTATTTGATTTTTTTTCCCTCTTTTCTGTTTCTTTCTCAGCTATTTTTGGTTGGTTTGAATCTGTGGTTATTGGGTTTAAAGTGGTGGGTTTTTCAATGGTTGCTAGGTTCGGATTGGTGATGGTGGGTTTCGGTGGTGGTCATTTGGGTGTTGGTTGGGTTTCATGGTGGAGATCGGGTTTGAGATTGGGTTTTTGTAGCTAGGTTACGGTGGAGATCAGGTTATGGGTCATGGTGTGGCTTGAATCGATTGGGGTTGGGTTACGGTGGAGATCGGGTTATGGGTCATGGCGTGGCTTGAANACACAAATTGCAATAAGCCAAAGGCCCAAAGCTAGGGTTTCATTTAAAAAAAAAAAAAAGTTAACGGTTAAATAATATAATTGAAAAGGAAAAAGAAGAAGTTGGCATACCTTGGGGCAAAAAGAGGAGCGTCTAGCGAAAGCTGAAGATTGCAGAGGCAGAGCAGACCAGTAACTGAGGAAGGAAAGTCCAAAGGAAAGAGAAAAAAACGGCAGCGTTTTGTACAAAGCACTGTGTGCGTTTGGGAAGCGCGTTTTGCGCTTCCCAAACGCGTTTGCGTTTTTTTTTTTTTTTTTTTTTTTTTTTTTTTTTATTTATTTTCAGCTTTCCAGCCGGCTTTTTGTACGGTTCATTACTGTTGTGGCTATTATTTATTAAATAGTAACCACATCTTTTTCACACAAATTTTATTGTTTATGGATTTACAAATTTCACTTTAGAACAACTTTAATATCACGATACTACTTACACATTTAAAAATTATTACAATACCATATATCAAGCAACATAAAACAAAAAACACCCATACAGAAAACAAAAAGAGCACAAAATGTTGATAATCCCAACCTAATAATGAAACTTAAAAAAGGTGTCTAATTCAAAAATATAGAGGAAACTAGCTAGTCCTCAAAGCATCTTAGGTAGTACTAGGGTAATTAATACCACTCTTCAAGCAAAAAAAAAAAAAAAAAAAAAAAACCACCACACTTCAAGCCATCCAACCAACAAGATCTTTTTTTTTTTTTTTTGTAAAAGTACAACCATCCTAACTAGCATAAAGAAAATAAAAATGAACTATTGTCTTAGCAATTTAAAGAGACATTTTTAAGAAACCAAAATTATAAAATAGAGCATTTTCAAATATATAGTATATAAGAAATACCTTAAATTAGAACTTGTATCCAGGGGATCTTAGGATTTAGGATTAAAAAAAAGAAAAAGAAAAAAAAAAGCCAAAAATAGGGGTTCTGTGATTAGGAATTAGTTTCACATAAATGTAATGTATTGCAGTTCATAGCAAAGTTAGTTGTTGAATTATTTTATTTTTTATTTTTTTATGTTATATGGATTATACTATGATATGAAGCACTTGGGATTTATTTATTTATTTATTTTGGGTGTTAAAGATTAGACTTGATTTTTTAAAAGTAATGTTTAGTATTAGATTCATTAATTACAGTATGTTGCTTCAATAAATTTGTATAATTTGTACTGTTTAATTCATAGGCGCTCATGCGGCCATTCATCAAAGATGTTAAATGAAATCTGCATAATTGAACGCACTAAAAGAATTCTAACTAATCGTGATTATGTCAATTTGTGTTTGTTTGGGTTTTATGAACTTAATTTGGAGATCTTATATGTTTTTTTTTAAGTTCTTTGAATAGATTTTTCTTGAGTCGCTTTTACAATTATATTGTTGCTGTTTTGGGTGTGTTTTGATGTGGAAATATGGTGTTGAGGAAGAGAATCAGTTATGGTTCTCCCCTTTGATTTGCAGGATTTTCTTCTCCGTGCTCGAGTGCTGAATCTTTACAGGCAGGCACTGAGGACTGCTCAGAGAGCCCCTGTTCATGCTAGAGGTGAAACTTTGCTTAGAAAAATATGTATCTAAGTAATGATAATATTTCTTGAGAAATTAGTGAGGAGGATAGATCTCAGTTAGTCACTAATGTAGTCTGACAAAGCTCTTTGCCTAACTTAAGGGAGATAGATTTCATTTAGTTACTAATGTGATCTGACAAATCTGTGCCATTCTGGCATGTTCTTCTAAAACTCTACTCCTTGGCATTTCTCTTTGCTTGACACTCAGCTGTGACTTCACCTCTAGTGAAACCCATGAATCATTGGTAATTAATTAATTTTAAATTGTCATACTGTTGGAACCCCAAACTTGATGAAAATCCATTGCATTGACAACTATTTCTGTTGCCTTTGTTTGCTATGCAACTGTTTCCCCTCCGAGGAACTTTCAATCAAATCAAAGAAATTTTTAGTAGATTTGGTGGGCTGGAAATTTGGGGAAAAGACCATATTGCAAAGTTCTGTCATCTCTGGTCTGGCTAAAACCATGTAGACAAGTTCCTCCTAGCTTAGCAGTTAAACACTACCTTGTATTTATCGGGAATTCTTTTGCCTGGAAAAAATCATTTTCTGGGTCAACTTCTTATTATTACTTCATAGTTTGTTAAATATTCTTTCATTTTTTTAATCAAATTTTCCTTTGCATTACATCAAACTGATTATCTCATGCCAACTGTTTCCTAAAGAGTCTATGCTCTCCCATAACATTGGATAAATGGAAATCTGATAGAATATCTGAAATGCATTGAATCTTACAGCTGAATTGAGACAGACGATTAGACAAGAGATGGAGAAAAACCGGAACTGCAATGACAAGCAAAGGATCCGTTTCTTGATTAGTGAAGGATTAGAGAGATTGAAAGGTCTGGATGAGATGCTTGATATGCAAGGTCACTGATAGTGAAGTAGTGAAGTTTTTGATAACTGCATTTGGTATTCTTTTGGATGCAACCATCTTTCCGAGGATTGTTATTTATATTTTCCCCCTGCTCATTGCAACCTATTCTATTGTGTCTAAACATTTTAATGACCTTCTTTTTCCATACTAGAGTCTACTCATTGGAGACTTAGGGCTCATGTCCAAACTCCAAATAATCATGAGATTGAGGTTCATGGTTTGCATATTCCATATCGGCTTAGCTAAAAATGGGTTAACAAATACAAATTTCTGTCAATTTGATAATGTTATTTGAAAACTCTCTGCCTTTTTATATATCCTAATGCATGCATTGCTGACACTAGAAACATCAAAGTCTGATTTCAGAAATTTTTGTACTTCTGGTTTAGAAACCTATTGCCCTATCCTTCTACAAGAGCAGGATGCAAAAAACAAATGTTTATTATTTTCCAGCATTTGATCAAAAGCAAATAAAGGGATGTATTATTCTGATTCAAATGAAAAGGTCTTGTCCGAATACAAAAACATACGGAGCAAAAACTGAACTATATTTTGGATTTTTCTAAAACGGGAATTTTGTAAGTTGTAACCAATATGGCAGGTAGTAGGAATAACCAAGACAGACATGGTGGTTACAAATGTCGCTGTTTGCACTAAACGTTAATGCGCATAGTTCGATCTCAGCGACAATATACTATCTAGAATTTGTTATAAAAATGTTCGTATTCTATAAGAGCATTCACACCCCAAATGCCTTATGCTAAATGTAAGCATTTTTTAGCATTTAAGACCAAAATTCTCACTCCATTAGAACTTGTAAAAGCCAAGTATTGCAATTCTGTTAAAGCACAATTCTACCTACAAGTAGAATTGCATTGTAGTTGAATGGTAAAGAGATACTCTCTCCGTCCCAATTTTTTTGTCCTGTTTGAAAAGTCAAACTTTTTAAGGGAACATCATTTATTGTCTTGTCTATCTTTTAAAAATGTATAAGTTTCCAAAACTACCCTTAAAAAAATTTATTAAAAAATTGAATTAGTAAATTAATAGGGTTATAATAGGAACATTAGTAAATTAATGACTTTTATTTTTAGAAACAGGACAATATTTTGGGACATCCCAAAATGGAATAGAGGACAAAAAAAATGGGACGGAAGGAGTATATTATTATTTAATTCTCTCTCTCTCTCTCTTCTGCCTTCTCTTTCCTACTTTGGGATATATTATTTTATTGTGTATAAATATTATTTTAATGTGTTGTATTGTAAAATAAAAGTTGTGATGCTGGAGTATTGTAAAACAAGGGAATCAATCTTGTACCGAAAACTGTACCGGTTTGGTCAGCGAAACGATAAATTTCGGTACTAGTTAATACCGGTGTACCGTTTTGGATTTACTGTTATTTTATATATTTAATATATACTCCATCCGTCCCAATTTTTTTGTCCTGTTTGAAAAGTCAAACTTTTTAAAGGAACATCATTTATTGTCTTGTCTATCTTTTAAAAATGTATAAGTTTCCAAAACTACCCTTAAAAAAATTTATTAAAAAATTGAATTAGTAAATTAATAGGGTTATAATAGGAACATTAGTAAATTAATGACTTTTATTTTTAGAAACAGGACAATATTTTGGGACATCTCAAAATGGAATAGAGGACAAAAAAAATGGGACGGAGGGAGTATATATACACACACAACATTCTCTATTTACCATAAAACATTACCTCAAAAATTCATGTTTACCATAAAATATTGTCTTAATTAAATTATTCTTAATTTTAAACTTTAGCATTATCTAAAAAGAATACAATATAAAACATATAAAGCTTTGCATAAAAAAAAAAAAACAAATAATATAAATAATTAAGTTAAATGCAAGTTACTTCACAAGTACCGCTTAAGTGTCAAAACTTAACGTGCACAGTAAATGTACATGATTCATCCGATGCCTTGAAGAAAAACAAAAAGTAGGCTCTGTTGAGGTCTATGTCCCAATACTTTCACCCTTTTGACCGAAAAATAAAAACTTGTCTCATTTTAAAATGAAATGGGACTCTGTCTTTCAAGGATGTTGAGAAAACAAGGAGTTGCTCGCTGAAATGAAAACAAGAAGAGAAAGGATAGTCCACCTGAATCGTCTGGTCTGTTGAAAGGAGGAAGAAGAAGTGAGGGATGATCCTGCAAGCTGAAATTTGGACTATCATGGTCATCCAACAGTCCAAAGATAAAGATATGTAAGTACCAAAAATACTCAGGAAAAAAAAAAAAAAAAAAAAAAACTCATGCATCTTGTACCGGCCCGAAACAAAATATGTAAGTACCAAAAATACTCAGGAAAAAAAAAAAAAAAAAAAAAAACTCATGCATCTTGTACCGGCCCGAAACAAGTTTACCGCCGAAACACATTGGAATTCGCCAGAACTACCGAAATGAGCCAAAACACCCCCGTATTTTGGGCGGTACAAATCAGTAGGGTTTCTGTACCGCTTGACCTGCCGGAACAGTAAGTTTCGGCCGTAGTAACTGCTACGGTACGGAATTATCTTCCAAGTAAAATGACATATAATTGATAAAATAATTTTTTAAATTGACAAAATAAAATAGGATGGTATTTTAGTATGAGTATGCCCTAACAATAACATTTAAAATTTATTGTAAAAATATTAAAAATTTATTACTTCTTCCGTCCCAATTTTTTTGTCCTGTTTGAAAAGTCAAATTTTTTAAGGGAACGTCATTTATTGTCTTGTCTATCTTTTAAAAATATATAAGTTTCCAAAACTACCCTTAAAAGAATTTATTAAAAAATTGAATTAGTAAATTAATAGGGTTATAATAGGAATATTAGTAAATTAATGACTTTTATTTTTAAAAATATGACAATATTTTGGGACGTCCCAAAATGAAATAGAGGACAAAAAAAATAGAACGGAAAGAGTATAAAAATGTGATGGAAGTCAAAATTTTTTTTTTTTATCTTTCTCTTTCTCTCTCTCTGTTTTAAGTTAAAATTGTATTATTTCACCAAAAATATGTGTTATCCCCTGGCCTAGACGTCGAATATGAGCCCATTATCAAAATATATATATATATATATAAGCCCATTCAGCCTAATAGGCCCAACATATTTCTCCAAATGCCACATTAGTCCCACACTATCGCTCTATCGCTCAAACGCAATCGGAGAGAGTGAGAATGATAGCCATTACAAAGCTGCAAAAATGGCGAAGCATATCGATGATTCCTTTGAACAACCTCATAGGTCGCTGCGACGTCGTTTGTATCCGCCGGCTCTTGCACAACGGACCTGACACCCTTGAAGAGCTCTTGGACCGTCACTTGGCGAAGGAACAAAAACCTACCCTTGACGACGAGGAGGCCGAGTTGCTGAATCGTCGCCGACTCACCAGCACTCGGCGCGAGGCACTGAGTCTCTACAGGGACATCCTCAGGGCTTCCCGGTTCTTCACGTGGACCGATTCGCGGGGCTTCCTGTGGCGAGACATACTGAGAGAGAACGCCCGGAAGGAGTTCGAAGCTGCCCGGTTCGAGACCGACCCGGAAATCGTGACCCGGTTGATTCTTGGTGGTCAAGATGCTGTGGAATCGGCTCTTGAAAAGCTCGCCGAGAAACATAGGCAAGAAATTGAGAAGGAACGTCGTGGTGGTGGAGATCGACGGTGATTGTTGACTTTCGGTACATTTTGATCTCTTTATTTGTAATTGTAATTGTAATTGTAATTGAAATTTCTGTTGTTGGTTGAGGAATGAGAAATTGGATCGTTTACCTTTACCTGTAACTGTATAACTGTTGCAGTGCATATAATTTTGGTTATTTTATTTGAATTGGGAAAAAAGATTTTGTGTTTAGGGATTTCGAATAGGATACAGATTTTTTTTTTTTTTAAATGTCAATTATAAAATGTACGTAAGAATTTCTTTACACATCAGGCTATATGCAAAACCAATGGCTTAGTCTTACTATAGGCAATGTCATTGCTGATTGGACCATAAGCTAATGCTCTCTGGAGAGTAGTATAATTGTTGAAGGCAATTCAAGGAGAAAATCTTGTATGAGCTGCTTATTAAGGAGCTTTTACAGCTCACATGTTGATCTCACGTATTTCTTATACACCAGCGTATAAAGATACTTTCCCGAGGCACCAGTTGATTTAGGAACCTGGAAATGGGGTGCTTGTTATGGAGCTTTTAGGTTGCATCTTACAGTTTGCAGCGGATTCACAGATCACTATGCGTCCATATACTCTACAGATTACTAAAGGCAGAACACTTAAATGGAGGTTCCTATAATAGCGTTCAAATAATTTTCGAACTGGTTGTAGTAGACGAGGCATTGGTGTTATCATTAGGGACTCCTCTGGGGCTGTGATTGGGGCCCTTAGCAAAGTCCTCCCCGTGAGCCTCAATGCTGAAGTTACTGAAGCATTCGCGCTCCTCAATGGGGTGCTTTTTGCGCTGGAGTTGCAGATAAGTCAAGCCATTTTTGAATCTGATGCGTTGTCCATTATCCTGGAGGCGAGCTTGGCCACATCATTGAGGACATCATGTCGGCTTCATGCTCATTTAGTCATTGCACCTTCCACCACCTGAAACACGACGGCAACAAAGCTGCTCACTCCTTGGCTAGAGAAGCAAAACTTTCTGGCCAAACTAAAGTTTGGAAAGGAACCCCTCCCCAATGCATTCTACAAATTCTGCATGATGATATGTTGTCCTCTCTTCCTTTTTTGGGCTCTGCTCTCTGATGTATGGTTGTGATTATTTTATGTGTTTCTGCTTCTGCAAATCTTTGTATTTCTGTTTCAGCTCTTGCTGGTTTAATGAAGTTCATATCCTCTTTCAAAAAAAAAAAAAAAAAGTACCACATCAAGTGTCAAAACTTGATGTGCACAGTAAATGCACACGATCCATCCGATGCCTTGAAGAAAAACAAAAAGTAAGCTCTGTTGAGGTCCATGTCCCAATACGTTCACCCTTTTGACCGAAAAATCAAAACTTCTCTCATTTTAAAATAAAATGGGACTCTGTCTTTCAAGGATGTTGTGAAAACAGGGACTTGCTCACTGAAATGAAAACATGAAGAGAAAGGATAGTCCACCTGAACCGTCTGGTTTGTGGAAAGGAGGAAGAAGAAGTGAGGGATGATCCTGCAAGCTGAAATTTGGACTATCATGGTCATCCAACACTCCAAAGATAAAGATATGTAAGTACCAAAAATACTCAGGAAAAAAAAAAAAAAAACTCATTCATCTTGTACTGGCCCGGAACACACTGGAATTAGCCGGAACTGCCGAAATGAGCCGAAATACCCCGGTATTTTGGGCTGCACGAATCAGTAGTGTTTCTGTACCGTTTGATTTGCGGGAACGGTAACCAGCTAGTACGGTACGTTTCTATAATATTGTATAAGTGGTAAAATAATTTTTTAAGATAATAAAGTAAAATAAAATGACATTTTGAAGTGTAATTGCCCTTATAATTTAACCATTAAAGTTTATTGTAAAAATATTAAAAATTTATTATAAAAATGTGGTGGAAGTTAAAAAAGTTTTATCTTTCTCTTACTTTCTCTCTCTGTTTTAAGTTAAAATTGTATTATCTCACCAAAAATATGTGTTACCCGGTTATCGCCTGGCCTAGACGTCGAATATAAGCCCATTCAGCCTAATAGGCCCAACATATTTCTCCGAATGCCACATTAGTCACACACTATCGCTCAAACGCAATCGGAGAGAGTGAGAATGATAGCCATTACAAAGCTGCAAAAATGGCGAAGCAGATCGATGATTCCTTTGAACAACCTCATAGGTCGCTGCGACGTCGTTTGTATCCGCCGGCTCTTGCACAACGGACCTGACACCCTTGAAGAGCTCTTGGACCGTCACTTGGCGAAGGAACAAAAACCTACCCTTGACGACGATGAGGCCGAGCTTCTAAATCGTCGCCGACTCACCAGCACTCGGCGCGAGGCACTGAGTCTCTACAGGGACATCCTCAGGGCTTCCCGGTTCTTCACGTGGACCGATTCGCGGGGCTTCCTGTGGCGAGACATACTGAGAGAGAACGCCCGGAAGGAGTTCGAAGCTGCCCGGTTCGAGACCGACCCGGAAATCGTGACCCGGTTGATTCTTGGTGGTCAAGATGCTGTGGAATCGGCTCTTGAAAAGCTCGCCGAGAAACATAGGCAAGAAATTGAGAAGGAACGTCGTGGTGGTGGAGATCGACGGTGATTGTTGACTTTCGGTACATTTTGATCTCTTTATTTGTAATTGTAATTGTAATTGTAATTGAAATTTCTGTTGTTGGTTGAGGAATGAGAAATTGGATCGTTTACCTTTACCTGTAACTGTATAACTGTTGCAGTGCATATAATTTTGGTTATTTTATTTGAATTGGGAAAAAAGATTTTGTGTTTAGGGATTTCGAGTAGGATACAGATTTTTTTTTATGTCAATTATAAAATGAACGTAAGAATTTCTTTACACATCAGGCCATATGCAAAACCAATGGCTTTAGTCTTACTATAGGCAATGTCATTGCTGATTGGACCATAAGCTGATGCTCTCTGGAGAGTAGTATAATTGTTGAAGGCAATTCAAGGAGAAAATCTTTTATGAGCTGCTTATTAAGGAGCTTTTACAGCTCACATGTTAGTCTCACGTATTTCTTATACACCAGCGTATAAAGATACTTTCCCGAGGCACCAGTTGATTTAGGAACCTGGAAATGGGGTGCTTATTATGGAGCTTTTAGGTTGCATCTTACAGTTTGCAGCGGATTCACAGATCACTATGCGTCCATATACTCTACAGATTACTAAAGGCAGAACACTTAAATGGAGGTTCCTATAATAGCGTTCAAATAATTTTCGAACTGGTTGTAGTAGACGTATGTCATTCACTCCACAGATTACTAAAGGCAGAACACTTCAAAGGAGCTCTAGAGGCAGTCCTGTCAGAATAAGTAGATGGCAAACCTATAAGAAACTACGACATCACTCATCAGCACTCAGCACTCAGCACTCAGCACCCAATCCACATAAAAAAGAATAGAAGCTCATTACATATGAAACTTACCCAACAGTATCGTTAACGATTTCATGGATGAGAGGGGGAGGGTATATATTTTTAATGCAAAGTGAATAGTATTGCACTTGCATCCCATGAAGGACCTAACAATGACATACAAGCAAACGAGGGATGATGGGTAAAGAAGCAACATACTATGTGCATTTCCATCAAGATACTCATTAATGATGAGCATTCTGCTAATTACTTTCAACTGTTAACGTGAACCAATTAAGCACATTAGAACCAAATGCAAAACCATCAGCATCACTGAGGATCCTACTAGAGCAATGGTATTGGAAAATCCTCAATCCACCTAAAAGGTACCAAATAATGCCAATGCATCATAACTGTTTAGTTTGTGACAAAACTAATCAAAGAAGATCTAATATGATACAACTACAGGTAATCCAAATTGAAATCATCCAATAACAAATTTACAACATATAAAGTAGGCAGCCATGTGCATCCTTGCCATTTAGCATTTAATAGTAATCAAACATTGGAGAACAATTGAGCCTGTCAAAAGGTTATATTTCCAAAATTTGAGACCATGAACCACAAGTAGTTCATAACTGTCTGACATGCAATGTCAAAAACACAATGCAAATATTGAAGAAGCGATTTCATCAAAATTGGGAACAAGAATAATTGACACAGATACAGAAAACAATGATCACCTAATCCTGTTCATAGGCACAAAATAAATAGCTACTTCTACAAAGGGCGGGTAGCAAAACCCCTATCCACCATCTTCTCCACTAACTCCTCATGCTTCTTTAACTGCCCTGCATTCCTTAGCTGCTGCAAAACCATCTGATAATCATGCATGCTAGGTTTCAAACATTTCTCTTCAATCATCTCCCTAAAAAACTTGTAGGCATTGTTCCAATGCCCCATTCCACAATACATAGATATTAAAACCTTGTAAGTATTCACGTTAGGCTCAATCTCATTCTCATCCATTTCCTTCTTCAGCTTGAGAACCATATCAGTCGATTTCGAGTCAGCAAACATCCTCATCAATACATTGTACGTCACGGTATTAGGCATACAATTCAACTCCTTCATCTTAGCATACATTCGGTGAGCACCATTCACATCCCGCGACTTCACAATGCACCTAAATATCAAATTAAACGTAGACGCGTTCGGGCTACACCCTTTCTTAACCATCAAATTAAGCACCTTAATAGCATCCTCAAGATTGTCATCCCTACAATGAGTCTCTATAAGAAAATTATACGTAATCGTATCAGCATCACACCCAAGCCTCTTCATCTGATTATACACTTGCAAAACCTTCTCAGTCCTCCCCGCCTTCACGTGAACACGCATTAGATTATTAAAAGTAATCGAATTCGGGCTACATCCCTCATCAAGCATTTCCGCAAACACATCGTGTGCACGCGTAATTTGGCCGCACCTACACAAAGCATCGATCACAATACTGTAAGTATACACATTGGGCTTAATCCCAGCCAATTTCATTTCCCCAAATACCCTCTCGGCCTCCGAAATATTACCAGACCGACACCATCCATGAACCAAGCTAGTATACACAATAACATCAGGCTCGAACCTATCCTTCAAGCTATCGAAAAATGACTGAGCCTCTGTAGCCCTTCGTTTCTTACACAAAATACCAATCACAATTGAAAACGCAATCTTATCGGGCTTACAACCATAGTCCTCCATTCGATTAAACGCATGAATCGCCTCGGCGACCAACCCTGCACGAACGTACCGGCGGACGAGAATCGAGAAGGTCTCGACGGTAATTTCGACATTCCGAGCTTTCATCGAATCGATAACTTGCCAAGCCAAGTCGAACTGGCGAACTTTTCCGGCGAGGTCGATCATTTCGTTGTAAGGGTCGGGTGACTGGGCCGGAATATCTTGGGCCGTGGCCCAGTTGAAGAACGATAGGGCTTGAGGGTTTCTTCAGGGTTTAAGGTAGTGGTAGGGGTAGTTTTGGAATCATTATTGTCTGCGTCATCTTCTTGAAGAGTTGGTTCTGAAGTTGAAGAAAAGAATGAAAGGGTTTTGAGTATTTTGGAGTGAGAGAGAGAGTGAGGTAAACGTAGCTTTGATTTGATTAAGGCCATGTTCAGCTCGTTTCGGCAGTTCGTTTACTGAGACTGTGTGTGCCTGCGAGGGAGAGAGAGAGAGAGAGAAGTGGGGGAGGGAAAGTGAAACAAATCGAGAAAGGAATATGGAGTAGCATGTCGTTAACTTCTGGCTAAGACAGACTAGTGATGTCGTTTAATTGCTAGCTTGGTGGCAAAGAGGGACTACTTGTCGTTTCCTGTTAACTGAGGTAGGTTTAACTTTCAAACCTTTGATGGACTATCAATGAGTATACAACATCATTGAATAAGAAATCTAGGGTTCAATTCTCGTTTACATAAAAAATTAATTGATATCTTAGTTTGGTGATAAAGAGCTATTATTAGGAACAGACGTCATAAGTTGAAATTTTCTATAAAAAAAATGATTACACAACATGATTGAAGGTAGGACAGCCTATCTACATGCACAAAGGAAGATCGAATAACACAAGTGACATTGGAATGGAGCCATCCTAAGTTTCTTCGATACTTGAATAAGTGATCACAATATTTTTTAGATGTCAGAGTAACTTGATCGCATTTTTCTCATACCTTTGGATGATGGAATTAGTAGTATCACGGAATTTTGGAATCGATTCTCTCTCATGGAGCCACGTATGTAAGCTAAGCCACTTTAAGCTCGACACTTGACTAGGCAACAAAAAGGACCTCTATGAGAGGAATATCCCCAAAAAAAAAAAAATCTTTCCCCAAGCTTTTGTTTTTCTTCATAATATAGAAATGAGAGAATTGAATAATTATCTCAAGACTTTGGATAATTTTTGTTTTAGGGCTGTAAATGAACCAAACTAGTTATGAACAACTCAAGTTCGTTTTAGATTTTTATATATATAACAAGCCAAGCTGAAGCCCAAGTTAAGGCTCAATTATTAAACAATTTAAGTTCAAATATATAATGTGTTTGTAAATAAGCTTGTGGTCATAATGCTTGATTTAACTATATATAATCTAACATTTTTATATGTAAAATTTTCTAGAAATAGTCATATATAGACTTAAAATTGGATTATGTAAGTTTATAAATAGGTCCATATGATATCAAATTATTATTTGTAGTTTATTAATAATACAAACAATAAATTTGTATTGAAAATTCATAAACTTATGTATGGGCAAAAAATTTAAGTTATGGTGTTACTACACAATGAAAAAAAATAAGTTAATCAAATAACTCGTGAACAAGCTCGAGCTTGTTCAACAATAAAATGGGCCAAACTTGAATATGTAATTTTGTTTAGTAATAAGCTCAAGTTTAACTTGCATTCTAGATAAAACTAAATAAACAAACCTAAACTTTTAATACCTAACTATGATCGGCTCATCTATAGCCCTAATTTAGTTATTTAAGACTCCTTATTTATTTTATATATTTTTAGGAAAAATCGGTTTAAGAATTCAAGATAATTTATTAAGATTTACATTTGATAAATAATTTTTATTTTATCAACAAACTATCGATATTTTTGCATATATTAAATAGGGTAAATACTAGTGCACATTAGTTATTGCACACAACCGTACACACATATTTTATAGTGAATCGTGACTTCATTGTGGGTAAAAATTGGTGTGAAATAAACATTTTCCTATTATATATATATATATATATATACACACTTACAAATTTGGGCTTAGTTCTTGGTGGACTTTAAAACTTGTTTGCTATTTTTTGCATAAATAATTGAATAAGAGATTTGATATTTGATCTCTTGTACAATAAAAACTAATTATTATTTTGGTTGAATGATAAAGAGTGAATATCATAGGTTTAAAATTTCTATGCATGAATGAAAAAGAAATGAAATGATAGAATAAAAAGAAAAAACAAAGAAGAAGAAGAAAAAAAAAGAAAAAGAAAAAATGTGAGGGTCAGTGTAGGAAATCACAACTTTGCATTCTGTTTGTTTCAATGGAAAAGTTTGTGTAAAGATAGTTTTCGTATTTTTCAGTGTTTGGTAGTATAAGAAAAAACAAGTCAAAGGAAAATTATCTTTAGTCAACATAAAAAGTATAGTTTATTTTTAAAGATTTTTTTTTTACTAATTTTATTTAAAAAAAAAATTTATTTCCAAGCAAGTTAGATAAGAGAAGTTATAAGATTATTTTTCAATTCATTTAAAGTTACTACCAAATATAAGAAAATGAGATAATTTTATAGAAAATACTTTTTGAAAAATGACTCATTTTTAAAAAAAAAACAACATTGCTGGAACAAACAGAATGTTAATTTTATTTGAATTTTTTTTTTATCTTACAGCAAGTTAATGAGATTTATTTTCAATTTATTTAAGGTATAAGATAGTTTTATAAAATATGTTTTTGGAAAAAGACTCATTTTTTTAGAAAACATAGGTATTGAAACAAACACAGCGTTATCTTGATCCTGAGTCATCCGTATTAGTAGCATTTTCCATTTGCGTAACAGAGGGACGGTCTTAAGTCTTAAATGACCACATCCCGGTCAGTATAGTAACTCATAACTCTGCATATTAGAAAAAAAGGAAAGAAAATCTTTAAATGGCGAAGAGATTTGGCGGTCTGCTTCCTTTTTATTGCTCAAGCAATGCGGGGTTGTTGGGTTCAATTCAACAATTACAATGGGGAAAGGAAGGTCACGTGGGCAGAAATGGACGCAGGCGTTTTTCATGCTATCCCTCCTTCTTCTTCTTCTAATGCTATTCACTCTTGGAATCCTCTCGCTTTCAAACAGCACCGATGGTTCTCCCAGGTATGAGTTGTTGCATGTCTTGTGTGTCTGTGTGCGTTTGATTTGTGATGAGTCAATTTGATTTTTTTGTGGCAGGAGGGCTACACCCTTTCTTAACCATCAAATTAAGCACCTTAATAGCATCCTCAAGATTGTCATCCCTACAATGAGTCTCTATAAGAAAATTATACGTAATCGTATCAGCATCACACCCAAGCCTCTTCATCTGATTATACACTTGCAAAACCTTCTCAGTCCTCCCCGCCTTCACGTGAACACGCATTAGATTATTAAAAGTAATCGAATTCGGGCTACATCCCTCATCAAGCATTTCCGCAAACACATCGTGTGCACGCGTAATTTGGCCGCACCTACACAAAGCATCGATCACAATACTGTAAGTATACACATTGGGCTTAATCCCAGCCAATTTCATTTCCCCAAATACCCTCTCGGCCTCCGAAATATTACCAGACCGACACCATCCATGAACCAAGCTAGTATACACAATAACATCAGGCTCGAACCTATCCTTCAAGCTATCGAAAAATGACTGAGCCTCTGTAGCCCTTCGTTTCTTACACAAAATACCAATCACAATTGAAAACGCAATCTTATCAGGCTTACAACCATAGTCCTCCATTCGATTAAACGCATGAATCGCCTCGGCGACCAAGCCGGCACGAACGTACCGGCGAACGAGAATCGAGAAGGTCTCGACGGTAATTTCGACATTCCGAGCTTTCATCGAATCGATAACTTGCCAAGCCAAGTCGAACTGGCGAACTTTTCCGGCGAGGTCGATCATTTCGTTGTAAGGGTCGGGTGACTGGGCCGGAATATCTTGGGCCGTGGCCCAGTTGAAGAACGATAGGGCTTGGAGGAAAGGGATGCCATGGCGGACCCCACCGCATTTCTCGATAACGTGGCGGACGATGGGAGGGGTGATGGGGTGGACGGTGGAGATTTGGGAGAAGTCGAGGGAGAGAGTTGGGATCGTGTTGTCAAGGCTTGGGTTTTTGCGGTGGTGGTCTTTGATTAGGGCGTGGAATTTTTCGGCGATTAGGGTTTCTTCAGGGTTTAAGGTAGTGGTAGTGGTAGGGGTAGTTTTGGAATTATCATTGTCTGTGTCATCTTCTTGAAGAGTTGGTTCTGAAGTTGAAGAAGAGAATGAAAGGGTTTTGAGTATTTTGGAGTGAGAGACTGAGTGAGGTAAACGCAGCTTTGATTTGATTAAGGCCATGTTCAGCTCGTTTCGGCAGTTCGTTTACTGAGACTGTGTGTGTGCCTGCGAGGGAGAGAGAGAGAGAGAGATAAGTGGGGGAGGGAAAGTGAAACAAAGCGAGAAAGGAATATGGAGTAGCATGTCGTTAACTTCTGGCTAAGACAGACTAGTGATGTCGTTTAATTGCTAGCTTGGTGGCAAAGAGGGACTACTTGTCGTTTCCTGTTAACTGAGGTAGGTTTACTTTCAAACCTTTGATGGACTATCAATGATTATACAACATCATTGAATAAGAGATTTAGAATTCAATTCTCGCTTACACTAAAAATTAATTGATATCTTAGTTTGATGATAAAAAGCTATTATTAGGAGCAGAAGTCATAAGTTGAAATTCTCTATAAAAAAATGTTTACACAACATGATTGAAGGTAGGACAACCTATACATGCACAAAGGAAGATTGAATAACACAAGTGACATTGGAATGGAGCCATCCTAAGTTTCTTTGATACTTGAATCAGTGATCACGATATTTTTTAGATGTTAGAGTAATCTGATCGCATTTTTCTCATACCTTTGGATGATGGAATTAGTAGTATGACGGAATTTTGGAATCGATTATCTCTCATGGAGCCACGTATGTAAGCTAAGCCACTTTAAGCTCGACACTTGACTAGGCGACAAAAAAGACCTCTACGAGAGGAATATCCAAAAAAAAAAAAAAACTTTCCCCAAGCTTTTGTTTTTCTTCATAATATAGAAATGAGAGAATTGAATAATTATCTCAAGACTTTGGATCATTTTTTTTTAGGGCTATAAATGAACCAAACTAGTTATGAACAACTCAAGTTCGGTTTGGATTTTTATATATATAACCAGCCAAGCTGAAGCCCAAGTTAAGGCTCAATTATTAAACAATTTAAGTTCAAATATATAATGTGTTTGTAAATAAGCTTGTGGTGATAATGCTTGATTTAACTATATATAAAATAAAATTTTCTAGAAATAGTCATATATGGACTTAAAATTGGATTATGTAAGTTTATAAATAGGTTCATATGATATCAAATTATTATTTGTAGTTTATTAATAATAAAAACAATAAATTTTTATTGAAAATTCATAAACTTATGTATGGGCAAAAAATTTAAGTTATGGTGTTACTACACAATGAAAAAAAAATAAGTTAATCAAATAACTCGTGAACAAGCTCGAGCTTGTTCAACAATAAAATGAGCCAAACTTGAATATGTAATTTTGTTTAGTAATAACCTCAAGTTTAATTTGCATTCTAGATAAAACTAAATAAAAAAACCTAAACTTTTAATACCTAACTATGATCGGCTCATCTATAGCCCTGATTTAGTTATTTAAGACTCCTTATTTATTTTATATATTTTTAGGAAAAATCGGTTTAAGAATTCAAGATAATTTATTAAGATTTACATTTGATAAATAATTTTTATTTTTGCATATATTAAATAGGGTATATACTAGTGCACATTAGTTATTGCACACAACCGTACACACATATTTTATAGTGAATCGTGACTTCATTGTGGGTAAAAATTGATGTGAAATAAACATTTTCCTATTATATATATATATATATATATACACACACTTACAAATTTGGGCTTAGTTCTTGGTGGACTTTAAAACTTGTCTGCTATTTTTTGCATAAATGATTGAATAAGAGATTTGATATTTGATCTCTTGTACAATAAAAACTAATTATTATTTTGGTCGAATGATAAAGAGTGAATATCATAGGTTTAAAATTTCTATGCATGTATGAAAAAGAAATGAAATGATAGAATAAAAAGAAAAAACAAAGAAGAAGAAAAAAAGAAGAAGGAAAAAAGTGAGGGTCAGTGTAGGAAATTACAACTTTGCATTCTGTTTGTTTGAATGGAAAAGTTTGTGTAAAGATAGTTTTCGTATTTTCCAGTGTTTAGTAGCATAAGAAAAAACAAGTCAAAGAAAAATTATCTTTAGTCAACATAAAAAGTATAGTTTATTTTTAAAGATTTTTTTTTACTAATTTTATTTAAAAAACAAATTTATCTTACAGCAAGTTAAATAAGAAAAGTTATAAGATTATTTTTCAACTCATTTAAAGTTACTACCAAATATAGAAAAATAAGATAATTTTATAGAAAATACTTTTTGAAAAATGACTAATTTAA
Source organism: Quercus suber (assembly GCF_002906115.3). Classification (NCBI taxonomy): domain Eukaryota; kingdom Viridiplantae; phylum Streptophyta; class Magnoliopsida; order Fagales; family Fagaceae; genus Quercus; species Quercus suber. The sequence continues at coordinate 356,873 of NW_027070089.1, forward strand.
AAAAAAAAAAAACATCATTGCTGAAACAAACACAATGTTAATTTAATTTTTTTTTTTTATCTTACCGCAAAATAAATATGAAAAGTTATGAGATTATTTTTTAATTTATTTAAGGAAACTACAGAATATAAAAAAATTAGATAGTTATATAAAATATGTTTTTGGAAAAAAGACTCATCTTTTAGAAAACATGGGTACTGAAACAAACACTGCGTTATCTTGATCCTGAGTCATCCGTATTAGTAGCATTTTCCATTTGCGTAACAGAGGGGCGGTCTTAAGTCTAAAATGACCACATCCCGGCCAGTATAGTAACTCATAACTCTGCATATTAGAAAAAAAGGAAAGAAAATCTTTAAATGGTGAAGAGATTTGGCGGTCTGCTTCTTTTTTATTGCTCAAGCAATGCGGGGTTGTTGGGTTCAATTCAACAATTACAATGGCGAAAGGAAGGTCACGTGGGCAGAAATGGACGCAGGCGTTTTTCATGCTATCCCTCCTTCTTCTTCTAATGCTATTCACTCTTGGAATCCTCTCGCTTTCAAACAGCACCGATGGTTCTCCCAGGTATGAGTTGTTGCATGTCTTGTGTGTCTGTGTGCGTTTGATTTGTGATGAGTCAATTTGATTTTTTTGTGGCAGGAGTGAAGGGTTTGGAGAGAGGGTGGAGCAGTGGACTGAAACTCTTTCTTGGGAGCCCAGGGTTTTCATTTATCACAATTTCTTGGTTTGTATTTTAAACCTTTGTTTATATATACTTTCTGTGGTTCTGTTTTCGATATGGGATTAGAAAATTTAGCTGTATAGGGTAAAAGCTGTTGTGCACACTGCACACACACACACTTACACAACTGTACACCCTTACAAAACAACCGAAATCGTGCGTTTAAAACACAGTTCCCTATTGTGTAATTAACATTTCCCTTTAGTTGTATATGACTATATGTTTATTACATGGAAAAAGGTCAACCTACTCTTTATATAATAGTTGGACATACATGTTTCGAGTTTTGAAACGTAGGAGAAAATATTTTATGTATCCGGCGTATGGTATAACACGTCGAAATGTAGATATAAATAATAATTTTGGACATCACCCACAGAAACATAGGGCTTTATGTGTACGAAATATAAAGAAAATAATTACCATATGATAAAAAAGTAATTGTGAATTTGTGTCCACTATGCATCTTTTGCTTTTGTTTTCAAAATTTTTAGTGAAGGTTGGGGATAGCTGATTGGGTCTTTGTGAGCTTCAACACTCTTGGTGAGAGGGAGAGAGAGAGAGATGACATTTCTTCCTATTTGATGTAATAGAATATAGGGAAAATTGATACAATTTATTAATTCAGCACGTAGGAGACATTCTAAAACTTGGGTTTAAGACTCACTATGTATGCGTATAGCTTTTTAAAAGAAAGCTGAATAATACTTGTTTGCACTCTTATAGGGTCTAGAATCCTGTTACCATAGCTCATGACTTTCTACATATGGCAGAAACTTGTCTTTGCGTTCATTAGCAATCAGGTTCTGGGGGTGTGAACTGTCAAGTCTTTTGTTTTCTTCAAATCTATTATCTATCTGGAAGTTAGCTGTAGTTTATTTACCAAATTTGTTCTCTGAATATATGTTCTTTATATATTGAAAGAGCCCTTTCTCAGATGGTTTTTAGATTTGTGAAGTTGACATAGGAGTCTTCTTGTCAAGTTTACATAATAAATTTCGGTTGTGCATCCAAGATATGTATTTTCTTTATGCTCTAGTGACTAATTGATCGATACTTCTTGTATTGAGAATATTAATTCTTGATATTGTTTTGAACAGTCCAAGGAAGAATGTGAGCACATTATAAGTCTTGCCAAACCTCATATGAGAAAGTCAACTATTGTTGATAGCAAATCTGGCCGGGGAATAGAAAGCAGGTTTGCATTTCCAACCCCTCTATCTCCTCTTTCAATTCAAAATTAAATATTCTGAAGAAAATGAAGGTTTATTTTGCATCATGTGATGATTTAGTTGTTGGTATGATCAGCAATGTTGTTCAAAAATAAATTCTACAGAAGACATAGGTATCTAAGATACTAGACATTCCTTCTTTGCAGGGTTCGTACGAGTTTTGGGATGTTTCTGCACAGAGGACAGGATAAAATTATTAGGGATTTGGAGAGAAGGATAGCAGATTTCACACTCATACCTGTAGGTATAAAATTCAAAATCAAAACCTATAAATATTTGGATTTGCTTTTTCATTAACTAAAAGCCTGTTTGGATTGAGGGGGGAGGGAGGGGGGCAAAGGGGAGTTGGCCAAAAATTATACTAATTTCCATCCAAATCTACTCTACTCCCCGCCCTATCCCTCAATCCAAATGAACCTTAATTTATTCATTAACTGTTATAATATATCTTTCATATGTTTTCCTATGATCAAGCTAGAGGCATTTAGGCATTTATGTGCTGATTCAGTGTGACATATTATGATATTAATATGTAGTGCTTAGCTACAGTGGGAATTCTTCTTTCCCGTAACATTTTGTTCTCTCTCATTACAATGACTGTTCTGACCTGTTGCTATCTATCGAATATCAGTTTCCACATTCATTTTATAAAGATGGATTTTCTGATTCCTAAGCTTGTTATCATGCTGCTGGTGTAAGCGGTGAGTGAAATATTATCATGGTTTGTTGGGTGACTTTCTGAAAGATTGGGCATTCTTTACCTTCTTGATTATGTACGATTACTTATGCTTACTGTATAACTACATATAAGTGTTTTATGAGTAAAAGAGATTGTTGGAGAGGAATCATCACACCACTTAGGGATGGGACATAGGTTAGAGGGATGCACATTTTGAATAACAGGTGGGGCACATATAATAAAACACTTTTAGTTTCTTTGGTATATCTCTATCACATGTTCTGAGTTGAAATGTTTTTGAGATTATTGGCCTTTTGTTCGCTTATCTTTTTCAAAACTTCTATATCTTGCTCTTATTGTTGTTCTGGAATCTGGAGGTCATGCATGTGGGTTGGTGGTAATTATGAGATTCATAAAATCTGATGGTATGAATAATATGGCTTATAATTAAAAGATGAGGTTAGCTGTAGATAAGACTGAATATGTTTTGAGAAGAGTGTGGAAATTTATCATGGTGACATTACAATATACAGAGCATGGAGAAGGACTTCAAGTTCTCCACTATGAAGTAGGGCAGAAATATGAACCTCACTTTGATTTTTTCCATAATGAGCTCTATACCAGGAATGGGGGGCAGAGGCTTGCTACTCTTCTTATGTATCTGTAAGATTGTACTCCCTCTTTTCATGATCTGGACTTACCTTGTGAATTTGCGTGATGCATGCTAATTGCTTCAATTTTCCTTTTATCCTTTTTGTTAATTTTGCCATGGATGCAGGTCAGATGTTGAAGAAGGAGGCGAGACAGTGTTTCCTGCAGCAAACCAAAATTTTAGTTCTGTGCCATGGTGGGATGAGTTATCTGAATGTGGTAAAAAGGGTCTCTCTGTCAAACCAAAAATGGGTGATGCATTGTTATTTTGGAACATGAGCCCTAATGGCAAACTAGATCCCTTGAGTTTGCATGGTTAGCAATTTTTCAATTTATTAATTCTTGTTCTACTGTTGGGCCTTAGTTTTTTGATAATTAAAAGTTAATGACTTAAATTCATTATAAATGTATGGTTTGTGCTAGGTAGTTGCCCTGTGATTAGAGGGGACAAGTGGTCATCTACAAAGTGGATGCGTATTGAGGAGTTCAAGGTTTAAGCCATTGGTTGTAAAGGTACTTCTTGATTCCCTAGGTAGTTAATGATTAACACTGCAGTTGTCATTTCAGTTGGTAATCGCTTCTGTTTTTCAGTGAAGTTATCAAGTCTTTTGATTCTTTGATATCTTTGTTCTTGAGGAACTTATAAACTCTTTTTTTCTTAATTTTACCGAATGAATTATAACTTGATGGATGGTTTAGGCCATTGCTGATGGAAATTGCCAATGAGCTCTAGTTCAAATGACACATTCTCCCATTTTAAGAACAAGATGGATGGTGAGATCATGGGTTTAAGACCAACTGCGTGCATGTATATCTTACTAATCAATAATAAGAAACAAAAAATGGAAGTTAATGGAACCTGCTCATAAGTTCTTCCCAACTATAATTTTCTTGATGGAAGTTGAATCCAGCTAGTAGCTTTACTTGCTCAAATTGAATTATGATTTGATCTTGACCTCATAATATATATTTTTTTGGCAGAAGACCAGGATGAGTATGTCATGAAGATCCTAGCTGGTAGTGTAAGTAGTAATTTCAAACAAAGTTTCAACTCAATTTGGTTTCCCTTCCAACTCAGCTGCCTTACTTAAGCCTTCACTTGGTGTACTTCCCATACTTTTGACATGCAACTTTTTTAGGAGATAGAAAGTCAATTGCAAATGTTCTGTCCTAGCCAACTGTAAACTGACAGAATAATCAACTGAGTTTTAAGTGCTTATAAATCCTTATACTCTCTTCTCATGGGACCTGTTTGTTGGCACATCCAACCCTTTTTTGTTGTCCATGCTTCAGTTATTGACATTAGGCCATAGACTCAAGTAGCAGGAAGGGGTCCAGCCTGTGAATATACAGACATGGGCCAGTAAAAGAGGCCAGTATGGTCTCGATCAAATTTGGATTTTGTCGCCACCAAACCCAACTGGGCTTTAAAATTATTAGTATTTTAGCTTATTTTATTGAAGGAGTACAATGAAAAAGAGAGAAAGAATAGTCCTGTACCCAAAAGAGATCCTCCTCGCTCTCTCTTGCAAACCCAGCCAAAGCAGCAAGATTGTAGGCCTTAGAGAGCACTGACAGAACTTAAATTGGACACTGGATATTTGGGGAACACAAAGGCAACAATTGCATATAAGCATAAGGGCCCTCCACCGCCACAGAGTGAAAGCTTATCTTTGATACTACAAAAAGTTTAGTACACACACTTTTACACAACTTAAATACAAGCAGTGAATTACTTTTCATTAAGTAGTGGTGGACTCAAGTGATCTAACCAATCACATATTGACAAATACGCAAGTTGTGTCAAAGTGTGTGAAAGATGACGTGTTTACAAAATAACTGTTCATACTATCAAAATATTTACTTAAAATTAGTATTTTAGATTAGTTTTATAATTTTAAGTTTTAACCTCGAATTACTTAAGAGGTATAAATAACTAAATAAGATATGAGCATGCCCCCAAACATCAAACTGAATTGCTTAGTTTGAACTCAAATTCTTTTGATATAAAATGAAAGAAAGGAATAGAATTTACAAAACAACTATAAAATAGTCAAGTGACCATTTTCAACCATTTTGGTGATGATTTCAAACTCAATTTGTATTTAAAATAAAATTAAATGAACTGTCTTAAACTTTTAATACTTAGTTAGACTTTTTTACGTCTACTCATTTGCCTCTCTTTGCAAACATGATCATCCTAGTTGGCCTTAACGAGACAGCAGTTATAGTAGTGCATTTTGACAAAGTTTGCGTCCATGATTATCTTACTCACTTGCCGCTCTTTGCAAAGATCATCATCCTCCTTATTTGATATTTTTTAGCAAAACAATTCAAGGTGTTTTATTAAAGATTTGATAATATATTATAAAAAAAAAAAACTGTGAATTTGTTAATTGTGCATATATATATATATATATATATAAACACACAAACACGGCATATATTTGGGTTTATACTAACGGTTGTTTCAAAAAACGGTTTTAAATGCATTAGTTTAAGAAATATTTTTAAAATTCTACAATTAATTTTTTGATGACTTTACATAATTCGCATAAAAATAATATCAAAATTTCTTAAAATAATTTATTATATTTTTCCTAAAGTACTAGTTAACAAAAGCTTTCTTTCCATCACCCCATGGCGAAACTTTTATAAATGAAATGAATTGGTGGTCTTATAATTATTTTTAAAAAAAAAAAAAAAGGAGTCGGTGGGACTGGAAATTTTCTTTTCTTTGCTTTACTTCTCAGTATACCACTAGTACCTATTGAGTTTATTAAATAATAATAAGTAAATTAATAATAAACGACTTGTGACTCTGAGACTCGGTATTTAGTCTTTATTTAATTTAATTTAAATATGTTGGGTTCAAGGAAGGTAAATACCAAACCTGGGGCAGCCAACCATGGTGGCACAGAAAACCATTAGCACCTAGATGTCCAAAATTACCCGGTAATTGACTCGCTACCCCCACCGTCATTGACAAAAATACAATTGTTGAAAAAGAAACTCAGGGTGAATTTCGTCATTACACTACAATTCTGAAGCCTATATATAAATAAAAAAACAGAGATTGTCTAAAATTATAAATGCCTTTAGATCCAAGTCAGTTAAAAAACTGATAAGCAACATCTCTCTAAGAAAATCTGAGAGACCAAGACCAAATCTTTCTTTATTCATTGCTCAATCAATTTTGGGTTTTGGGTTTTTATTATTAAGTTTTAACAATGGCGAAAGGAAGGTACAGTCGGTTACATGGGAAGAAATGGTCGACGATTACGCTTGTGTTGTTCATGCTTTTCGTGCTCTCTCTTGTTCTTCTAATGCTTTTGGCTCTTGGGATCGTCTCGCTTCCAATCAGTAGCGATGATTCTCCACCGAATGATCTCAGTTCGTTTAGACGCATGATTGTTACGAGGTATGGAGTTTGACCCATTTGATGATTCTATGTCTTGTGGGTCTCTGACTCTCTGTGTGTGTTTGATTTGTGAGTGAAAATTGATTCTTTTTTGGCAGGAGTAAAGGATTGGGAGAGAGGAAGGAGCAGTGGACTGAAATTCTTTCATGGGAGCCCAGGGCTTTCATTTATCACAATTTCTTGGTTTGTAAAATTTTATGTACTTTTTTTGTGGTTCTTTTTTGATATGGGATTAGAAATTTAGATGTATTTGTTGGGTTATATTATGAAATACTAATGTGATTGCTTGTCCATTATGGGTTTTCTGGTTTTGATTTCAAGATTCCCAGTGAAGGGTTGGGTGGGGAGTGTGGATAGCAGAAACATTACATATGTGTTTTCATTAGCAATCAAGTGATGTTACAATTCAAATCTTTTATCTTCATCTATCTGGAATTTTAGCTGTGATTTATTTTTCCACATTTATTCTTTATGTATCCAAAGAGTTGGTTTGAGAGATGTTGGAGTCTTTCTTGATCTTGTCAAGTCTATATAATGAATTTCGGTTGTGCACCCAAGATATGAATTTTGTTAATGCTCAAATGGCTGACTTAGTAGATATAGATTGATATTTATTGTATGAGAATATTAATTCTTGATATTATTTTGAACAGTCTAAGGAAGAATGTGAGTACATGATAAGTCTTGCTAAACCTCATATGAAGAAGTCAACTGTTGTTGATAGCAAAACTGGTCGGAGCAAAGATAGTAGGTCTGCATTTCCAACCCCTCTATCTTTATGTGATGTTGTTGGTATCATATTGTTCAAAAATTAATTATATACTAGACATAGGTATCTAAGACACTAGACATTACTGTTTGCAGGGTTCGTACAAGTTCTGGAATGTTTCTGAGGAGAGGGCAGGATAAAATTGTTAGGGATATAGAGAAAAGAATAGCAGACTTCACATTCATACCTGTTGGTATGAGATTCAAAACCATACCTATAAAAATTTGGATTTGGTTTTCATTAACTATTTTATTTATTAATTTTTATAATTGATCGCTATTTTGTTCTCCAATTATCAAACTAGAGGCATTTAGGCATTTATGTGCTAATTAGGTGTGACATTGATTTATAGTGCTTAGCTACAGTTGGAATTCTACTTTCCTCCAACATTTTGCTATGTCTTATTACGATGACTGTTCTGACCTGCTGCTATCTGTCAGTTTCCGCATTCATTTCATAAGGATAGGATTTTCTGATTCCTAAGCCAGTTACCATGCTGCCTTGTAAGCAGTGAGTGTAATATTATCATGGGTTGTTGGGTGTCTTTTTGAAAGATTGTGCATTCTTACCTTCTTAATTATGCCTGATTACTTATGCTCACTGTATGACTATGTATAACTGTTGTGACTAACCCAATTGTTGGAGAGGAATCATCACACCTATTAGGAATGGGACACTAGGATAGGAGTGGTGCACATATTGAATAGCAGGTGGGGCACATTCGAAATTCAAACACTTAGTTTCTTTACTAGTATACCTCAATCACATGTACTGAATTGAAATGTTTTTGAGATTATTGGCCTTATGCTTGCTTATCTTTTTCGAAACTTCCATCTCTTGCTTTTATAGTTCTGGAGTTTCTGCATGTGGGTTGGTGGAAATTATGAGATTTGTAAAATCTAATTGTATGAATAATGGCTTATGAATGTAAAGATGAGGGGAGCTGCAGTTAAGCCTGAATATGTTTGAGAAGAATATGGAAATTTCTCACGGTGACATTTCAATGTACAGAACACGGAGAGGGACTTCAAGTTCTCCACTATGAAGCAGGGCAGAAATATGACGCTCACTTTGATTATTTCCTTGATGAGTTCAATACTAAGAATGGGGGGCAGCGGATTGCTACTCTCCTCATGTATCTGTAAGATTGTATTCCCTCTTTTACATGATCTGAACCTATCATCTTGTAAATTGCGTGATGCATACTAATTGCTTCAAATTTCCTTTTATCCTTTTTGATACTTTTTCCATGGATGCAGGTCAGATGTTGAAGAAGGAGGTGAGACGGTGTTTCCTGCAGCAAACCAAAATTTTAGTTCTGTGCCATGGTGGAATGAGTTATCTGAATGTGGTAAACAGGGTCTCTCTGTCAAACCAAAAATGGGTGATGCATTGCTGTTTTGGAGCATGAGGCCTGATGCCACACTTGATCCTTCAAGTTTGCATGGTTAGCAATTCTTCAATTTATTAATTCTAAATAAATGATCACATCTGTAGTTTGTGTTATATGTTAGAAGAATAGGAGGCTTTATCTTTTGTGCTGTGATCTAAAATCTACTGTTGGGTCTTAGTTATTTAATATTTATTAGTTAATGACTTAAATTTATTATACATATATGGTTTGTGCTAGGTGGTTGCCCTGTGATTAAAGGGGACAAGTGGTCATCTACAAAGTGGATGCATGTTGAGGAGTACAAGATTTAAGCCATTTTTTTTTATAGGTACTTCTCAATTCCCTATTAGTTAATGATTCACACTGCAGTCGTCGTTCCAGGTTGTTATCACTTCTGTTTTTCAGTGAAATTGTTCAATCTTTTGATTCTTTGGTATCTTTTGTTCTTGAGGAACTTATACCCAGATGATATTTTATTTTATTTTTGTTCATTTAAATATTATGATACAAGATAAACTCCTTTTTTCTTAATTTTACCAAATGAATTAACCTTAAGAATGTGGATATGAATAACTTTACCATCATCAATCAATAAAAAGGAGGAAGAAAAAAAGAAGGAAGTCGATGGAACCTGCTCATAAGTCCTTTTTGCAATTATAATTTTCTTTATGGAAGTTGTATCCAGCAACTAGCTTTACTTGACTCAAATGGGATATTATTTGATGTTAAATCCATTATATATTTCTTTTTGGCAGAAGACCAGGATGAGTATGTTGTGCCAATAGTGTACGGTAGTAATTTCAAACACAATGTGGAGTCCCTTTCAACTCAGATGCCTTGCTCAAGCCTTCACTTTGATGTACTATTCGTACCATTCTAATCGGGATATATTTTTGGCCGTTGCTCCTTCTTGAAGAACAAAATAGGCTTCCTCTGCTACAGAGAGTGTATACTTTGAGTTGCAAATTTATTAGGAGATAGGTAGTTGGGTTGCAAATGATATGTCAATAGCCAACTTGTAAACTAACAGAATAATCAATAGAATGCACATGTAATCCTTATTGTTATCCTGTTCATCATTTATTGAGTTTGGGCCGAAGACTTAAGCAGCAAGAAGTGGTCCAGCCCAGGGATTTCTGGACTTGTGTCTACATAATTTTTCCGCAGCATTGGTCTTGTAGTTGTGGGGATAGTAAGAGGTCCAAGGTTAGGCCAGGTTGTGCTCATGCTTGTATTTGGCCCAATTTGCTCAACATGGCCCTGATCAGGATGAGGGGTGCTCACGGTCTATTGGGTTTGATCCAAGTGTGATCGAGTTCAAAACTTAGCACTTGATGCCAATTGATATGCATCAGGTGATTGACCGACAATAGTTTTTGGATTGATCTCATCCAGCGCAAATGAGACCAATCAAGGTGAAAGATGACATGACAGAACTTGGATTGGATTCAAAAACTCGGATTCGATAATAATAATAATAATAATAATAATAATAATAATAATAAAAAGCTATGAAAAAGTAAAAATGAGAGAAAAAATGATCTTATGCGCTGGTTGTATGGAGCACGTCTCTCACAAGCATACGATTTTCTGCATGTGGGAGTCGCATGAGATCCACATGCTTATGAGAGGCGTGCTTTATAAGATTCAACGCACAAAAACTCAGTTGGATTTGATAATTAAAAAAAAAAGAAAAACTATGAAAAAGTAAAAATATGAGAGAGAGAGAGAGAGAGAGGAAAATTATCTTATGCGCAAGTTGTATAGAGTGCGCCTCTCACAAGCATGTGATTTCATGCATGTGGGATCTACATGCTTACGAGAGACACTTTATAAGACGCACACGAAATATTGTCACAAAAGAAGCGGATGTGATTAAACAAAAAAATAATAATAATAATAAGGGGGAAGGAGGAATACATGTCAAAATAATAGAGGGGTAAAATCTCATGCGCCTAATAAAATTAAGCTATGTGTACATTAGATAAGGTTTAAAGGATTGGTTTGGAAATATGATAGGGCTATTCGATTTTAATTCCCCCAACCTAACATTTGACTAAAGTTAAAATCTAGTTCCAAACAATCTAGGTGAATGAAATAGTCTAAAATCAATTGGATCATATTGGAATGAATGAGATTCAAAATTTAGATCTAATTTTAACCAACCATGGGGTGAAAAACAATCGAAATCGGAAAAAGTTTGGTTCCAAACATGTTTGGATTTATCTTGCTATAACAAATTATGTGACAATTGAAAAGACTATCTATGTATAGTTTTAGTTAAACGAGTCATGATTTTTTAAAATAATATACATTAATAGTCTTATAATTTGCCATGTGATGGATTGAAAAAGATAGTTTCAAACAGGTTTGGAGCCTAATTTTGTCCCTTAAAATTGATTAGATCAAGGTGGGTTAGATTTTTGAAATACAAAGTTTGGTTCAAAACCAATTTGGCCTATCTTTTCCAACCCATCATATAGCGAATTATAAGACTATTTATGTGTATTATTTAAACAAATCATATATCTGATTAATAAAATTATGTGACTAAAACTACACGTGAATGATATATTTCAATTACCATAAAGTGAGCCAAACTTTTTCTATTTTTGAGTACCCAAGTATGATGAGATTCTTGTTTTGTCAACAAAATGAAGAAAAACCAGAGTACAGATAAAAAGTAAGTTTGGAGCACACATTCCACAACAACATTGGCTTTTCAGGGTGAAGACACTTCTTTAAAGAGAGCAATTTTTATACATAAACATTCATACAACAAAAGAATTCTTATGGTTGTTGGTCTGGATGACATTTATGAAGATAAATAAGCATAAAAGGATCATACAATGTTATAACAGTACAATTACTGGCTCTAGTAGGGGTTTTAAAAAGAATGAAGAAAAAAATTCACAAAATTGTTACATAAGACATCCTAAAAATTCCAACTTCACTGCAACCGGGGAGGGACCACTAGATCTTTAGGTCTTCATTTTTAATTACTGAGCCATATCATCCACAAAAGGCTGCTGGAGCATCAGGTATTGGAAATGCACATGGTTTACTTAGCCGATGTCTTCTTTGCCATTGCCTTCACCAGCATGCTATAAGCATATGCCAATCCCAAGTTGGCTATTCAGTTCCGGTTCTGGGCAGTCTTTACATTGTGAGCTTGCTTAATCAAATTCAATCATTCCTTAAATGAAGGCTGCGCATCAAATGCTTGATAATTAGAAAGGTCCACAATGGGCAATGTTAACCAATCAATAAGATCATTTGTTTAGGATGGATTTTGTGTTGCTAAGCCAACTAGTCCATTATAAGTATGAAAAGTCTTGATTGAATTGCTAGTTTTTAGACTCCATTCCTTTCCATCCCATTCCATTTTTTTATGAACTTCCAAGCCTGATCATGCGTTTTGAAAGGTAAATACCTTCTGTGTACCAATTTTACGAAGTTGGCTCAGGATTTCAGCAAAATCTGCAGGTGGAGGGCATGAAAAGTTTACATTCTCCATCGTGTGTGGGTGCTTAAACCTACAAAAGAATAGGCAGAAGTAACTAATCTGTAACACCATTTATAAAAAGAAAACATTGAAAATAAGCTTTATCCTCTAACCCAAGGGCCAAAGCATGGAGGCAAGGCCTTTCCAATCCAGAAACCAGTTGCAAAAGTTGCCCATGATGGCTTGCTGCAGTTCTAGGCCTAAGCAGTGACAAGGCCATGTTCTTGGTCCCTCCATACACCTCATCACCTAAAAGAGGAATTCCCAAGTACTTTGCATGTGCACGTATCTATTTCAAATAAAACAATCCAGGATTGTGAGGTATGAATTACAGGAAAAAAAAAAAAAAATCATCACCAATTAGTGTTTTATGTACTTGGATTACATTTCTCAATTTAGTCATTTAAAAAATTAAAGAAAATGAAAAGTGTACATGGAACCCTGCAAGTGTTTTTCATATGTTATATGGATTAAACTGAGATTGTGAGATATGAATTACAGAAATAAAAAAAAACTTTCATCACCAATTAGTGTTTTATGTACTTGGATTACATTTCTCAATTTAGTCATTTAAAAAATTAAAGAAAATGAAAAGTGGGTGGGTATGATGCAAAAGATTGTGAAATTACATGGAACCCTGTAAGTGTTTTTTATATGTTATATGGATTATACTGAAAACGAATGTATGCATAGTCATCATTCAGCAGGCTCAGCACAGGCCAAGCACATATCCATTGTCAAATGAAAAATAAAATAAAAAACCAATGGGGCTTAGTTGGACACTAACATGTTAGATACAAAATTTGTCATCACACAGTGAACATGCTTAAACGTATGAGTGACCCCTATAGCAATGATCAAGTAACTTACTTCAAAGAAGAGAGAACTGGGAAGTGTTATCTATTGATCTTATGGAAAGAGACACAAATAAGCAACCTTTCTCAAATTAAATATGCAAGGCAAACGTCATTGGGACAAAGAAGTTTTAAAAAAGAAAATAACATTGCTCCAAAGAAAAACACTTGAAAGATTAACAAAATTATAAGAAAAGGTGAAAAGCTAGCGTTGCTAGCAAGAAATATAAGAGATTGGAAAAAAAAGGCACTTTAATGAAAAATACCGGCAATACAAAAAACAGAGTCTTACCCAAAAACCACAGATTTGAAAAAACTAATAAGAAAATTTGACAAGACTTCTAGGTGAAGTGACTTATTTGAAAAAATATATATAAATATATATATATATATATATTTTGAAGTGACTTAAGTTCAGTACCTATTTTCCGGATTTTATTAAAAAATAACCAAATCCATCAAACTATTGTATTAGTAAGGCAAGGTTTGAAACATATTTGGTTTATAACAATTCGACTTTTCTGGAGTCGATTTTGTCCTTTGAAAATTCACTGGAAATCGACTCCAGAAGAGTCGAAGGGCGAAATCAACTCTAGGAAAGTCGATTTTCCAGTGGATTTTCAAAGGGCGAAATTGACCCCAGAAAAGTCGAATTGTTATAAACCAAATATGTTTCAAACCTTGCCTAACTAATAATATAGTTTGAGATTTATAGTTATTTTTTTTAAAAATCCCCTATTTTCCTCTATAAAGGCATGTTTTAGTTCAAACATTACTAGTCTTCCACTAGGCTTCATGTCCAAACCTTCAGAAGAAAACCACCATTAATAATTTATTGACACTTGTGATTTAGAGAAACTGTGTGCTACTGTTCTGCTTTAATTCAATTCAACCTAACCTAACACCACAAATCAATTCTTAACTTTATCAAAAGAAACATACTGTTTTTTACCATTTCACTAATAAATTTTATTTCTTTCTATAAGTAAAAAAGCATATCTGCTCTAGCGGAAAGTCAGATCCTAGGACTTGAGATATTTTAAGCTCCCAGCCAGTGTAAGCAGAAAACTCATTATGGAAACAACCACTCCCTTAACGTACAATAGGTTCTGGTAGACATTTGTAAAGGGCTTCAGAGTACACATTTAAGAAATCATAATGGATATTCTAAAAGCATACATTCAATATGATGGTTTCATGAACATGACACCAATATTCAATGAATGCATTTAGTCATCAGTGTTTGAATATACATTTAATATTTAATTTAACCTTTGAGTTTAAAATTATACACTATGCAGTACCTGATGAGTGCGTCCAGTTTCTAATCTCCACTCAACCAATGCAGAACCACCGCCAGCAAGTATTTCTATTACTTTGTACCTGATACAGTTTCAGGCTTCAGGAAAAAGTAATATACCAATATATGTTGTTTAATAAGCAACCAACTTTAATATACATGCACCATAACCTGATAAAGGTTTGACCTTTAACTCTAATGAAGCCTACGCACCCATTGATGAGGGATGCTAATGCAATATTAGCAGAAGTAACAGAACATGTTAATCTTATAGAATCTTTTTATTTCCCCCCATAATCTTAAAAAATCATTTTGACACCACTTATACCTAAACATTCTTCTATATACCTTCAGCATCAGAATACAAGCAATCCCAATAGAATGAAGCTTTATGAGAATCGGATAATAGTTTGCATAGCACAGAATTAAGATATCGCTTCATTTCTTTCAAGCTAACTTGTATTGTTGCATCAAATGCACAGTTCACGTTTATTTTTACAGTATGCTCACATTTAAATCCTAATTGATGCTTCTTTTCTTCTGTTTCATTTTCAACGACCACCTGAGTTTTATATACAAACCAATCACAATTGCCATTCACAAGATATGGGTTTCTTTCTTTTCTTATATTCCAACTACTGTAGATGTGTAAGCAAAATATATAATGCATATGTTGGGATGAAATAAAATTTACTTTGATTCAAAGAGCTTTCTCCTTATTAGTATATATGGAAAATAAATGAGGATTGCAGCATAGTGGAAACCAAATCCACTAATCCCAAGACCAAGCCCCACTGGCAAATTTGTTAAGTTTTTTTTTTTTGGATAAGTATATTTGGTAAGTGTTTGAGTCGTCCTAATTCCTATATTTCACTACTATAGGTGTCAGAGGTTCAGCTCTGATACGAAGGTAGTATAAATCCTCAGGAACTGAATCATCCCTACAGCCATATTCATCAAGACTCTTGAGACTAGGCAGAGTTGCACTGATAACCAACTTAATTCTAAGCAAGGTATGACCACATATTAGTCATAGCAACTCTACTATCATATGAAGATCATAATAAAACCTAATATATACTACATTGACATTATTCTCTCTCTCCTGTTTTAGTTGCATTTACCAACATTGTGAAGCATAACTTCAAGCAACAGACAAATACAATACTCGTAACATGATAAAGAAAGTAACAGAGGACCATCAATCACCTACTAGCAGCATGACGGGCCTGTCTACAGTTGTATGATCCAGGTATAGCAGCCATACGAATCCGATTATTTACATCACGACCAATTGGCACCTCAACACGTCCAGCAGTTGGAGATGGAATTCCAGAAGTAAGACTGATGTATACTCTTTGGATAGTGTGTAACTTAAATTGTTCAGATAAATGGGCATGCGAGTGTTCATCCTGCCATCAAAGTGAAATAGTCCAAGGGACTTAGCCAAGCTGGGGATTAGCCACTGCAAATTCAACTATTATATACAGAATAAGCTAGTGTGTCTGGTTCTGTAGAACAGTTCTCAAGGGAGGGGAGGGGAGGGGGGGGGGGGGGGGGGGGAGGGGGGGATGGGTGTTGGGGAATTACCTTTGCAACAACAAGTAATCCACTAGTGCCTTTGTCCAATCTGTGAACAATCCCTGGGCGAATAGATGCCCCACTTATGCTAAAATTTAACTCGTTAGGACTTTTATCAGTACTCAAATCATCATCAGAAATATCCTCAGCATCAGAAAGAATTTCCTCATTTGAAAATGCAGCAAATGGAAGACTACAATGATGAAGAATGCCATTAACAAGTGTGCCAGAAGCATTCCCGGGTGCTGGATGCACAACCTAAATCAGAATCAGAATGTCATTTGTAGTGTCAAACTGAAATCGACATTAATGAAGATTTTTGAAGCTTGACCATGAATGCAATGCTCTCTCTGTGTATAGGATGAAGGAAAAGAAAATTGTAATTTCACAAGGTGTTGGGGGGAACCGAAATAAAGCAAGCTGTGTATATCATGGCCAGCATGTGCTACCAACATGATTCATTCTAAGATTTCAGTTGTACTTGTCCTTTTCTTTATCTTCCAATCAATCAAACAATGCACTTTGTTGTGTCAAAGGTCAATTTTAAGCATGACCAGCAAGCTGAATTTCAAGAATATTTTAACAAGCAATCAGTTGGTACTTGTTTTTTCAACTGCATGGTTTGAAGTCAATTTTTTTCTTAATTGTCAGAAAGAAGTGACTCCCTCGTTGTTTCTGAATTATATGAATATTTAAATAAACACTAAACATGATGTATCTGGCATCAGTCAAAATAATGACATCTTATAGATTTATAATCTGCATTAGTTTGCTAGAAAATCCTGAATTTCAACATTGACACAACTAGGGGTGTTTGCAGTGCAGTTCGGTGCGATTTTGGGTCATTTTAAGCACTGCACTTTGCGGTGCAGTTTGGCCAAAACCATAACTGCATCACACATCAATTTTGTGGTCACATGTGCGGTGCGCTGCTGTGTATAAGGTGCGATTTGGTTGATTTGGGGATGATATATTTTTCAAGATGTCATGACAAATTTCTAATTTACTACTAATAATAATGACAATATGACAGTAAGTTTTCCAATAAAAAAAAAAAATGACAGCAAGTTTTTTTTTTTTTTTTAAATAAAACCATGAACAAGTACCACAAATATATATATTTTTTGAGAAACAGTACCACAAATATATAGTATATACAAAACAAAAAAAATTATATTAAACTATTGAACTTTTGATTTTGTGAGAGTGAGAGTGTGAGATGAAGAAGTGAGTGAGGTTTTGAACTTTTGATTTTATATTTAACCAATTCGAAGTTGTTTTTAACATGAAACTGGAATGCACTAACACTAGATTGGTCACTTACTTCATATAATATTAAAATTTTAATATATATTTAATATAAAATAAATATATGTGGGTGTGGTGCGGTTTTGTGCAGTTTTCTTATCATAAAACCGCACTCTGCACCACATAATGCGGTGTAGTGTGGTTACTTCATTTTGCAAGTAGTTTTAGTCAATTTGGGTGCGGTCGTGCAATTTGAGTAGTTTGGTGAACACTCCTAGTCACAACAGATGAACAATAACTTGAGACTACAGATGTGAGTAACATGACTATCAAATGATGTTCAATAGAATAACAAATTTGATAGAGACTCAAAAAAATGTATAGTTTGAGTTATTTTACCATGTGTGCGGGCTTGTTAACGACTAGTACATGCTCATCTTCAAAAACTATATCCAAAGGTATGTTTTCTGGCTCAGCCCTCAAGGGTTGCAACTCTGAAATAGTGCAATTTACCATATCTCCAGCTTTGACATTGTGTGACACCTGCTTGCATCAAAACTGAAATCTAAAATTTCCAATATAGAAGAGGTCCAGGAAAATCAGATACAGAGAACAAATAAGAAACTCCCACAAAACATGATGTCATGAAACTTTACCAAGCATACACCTTAGATTATAACTAATAAGAGACCGACATGGCATTTCAGGTTGAAAGCTCTGATTCCATGATTGCAACTAGAAACATTCAGAGAACAAATAAATTTGCAAAATGGAACTATCTCAAGGAAATCTAGAATCAATTAATGGGACACTATCATCTATAACATGCTTAATTTGACGTGATTGTATTGAAAATTAAAATTCCTTCAACATGCCACCAACTAAATCATGCAGCTTCAACTAGGGAAGCCCCATTGGTAAAAAAAATGGCCTAATAAGGTTGCGTTTGGATATGAGGATTCAAAATCAAAGGATTTGAAGAATAAATCATAAGTACAAATAGATTGATATAAATTTAACACCGCATGATGATGATATTATTTTTGGGGATTTTTCTCGAACAAAAACTCTTATAATATTATGAATTTGAAATGACATCTTCTAATTAGTCATCTTAAATCCACATATTAATTAAGCTCAAACCCCTCCATAAATTCCGTCAATAGAAAAAAAAATGTCATTTCATAATTCATACCCTATTGAATTCATTTAAACTAAAAAATTGAAATCCAAATACAAATTAACCATAAACAAATTTGTTGGATTGCGCTACACGCAGTTTGTTAAAACTTCTTCACATACACACAGTCCAATATCTCAACCTCAGATATACTCATTCAACAGCGAAATTGTTCATTAAGAGCAAAAATCTCTCTCAAAACAATGAATCGAATTTAACACCGAATTTCTAAATTTCTTCTAGTAATTGAAGAAAGCAAGGTTATGGTTCTTTGCAAAACCAAAACGCTATCAGTGATAATTCTCTGTTCATAGAGAATTTACAATCGCATGCACACATGTTATCCATTTATTCACTTTCCTATCATTTTAATGGTGCATTTGTTCCAAAAACAATGTCTTCAAATGAATATCATAAGAAAAGAAAAAGAAGCAAAGAATTGAAGAATACCTTGTCGACAATGCGGCCATTGACAGAGACGAGGCCGGAGCGAATACTGGACTGGACGCGAGCTCTACTGATGCCGCAAATGCGAGAAGAAATCCAAGAATCAAGCCTGAGCTTTCCTGAGTTGATATCCACAGTCTCTTCCAGATTGACTCCGCCGTAATTGGCTCGTCGGCCGGCGAGGGATTGTTGGCCTTCATCAGAGTTTGGAGCAGCAGGAGTGGCTGTGAAGGTTCTCAAAAGCTTAGAATGAATTCTAGGGTTTCGAGGGGAGAAGGAGAAGAGAGAAGGTGAGGTTTGAAATAGTTTTGAAGAAGAAGAAGAAGAAAATGAGCAAGAAGAGTAGCAGCAGAGGGAGAGCATGGTCTCCACTCTCCTATTATTTTTGTTGCTTTCCTTTGGTTTCGGTCCTTTCGGATATAAAGTGGGGAAGGAAAAATGAGAAATGAACGACAACGTTTTATGAGAAACCTTGATCAACCGAGCTCACTATGTAGTTCAATTTATTTTATTCCGTACTCACTCCAGGTTATTATCAAATTAGATTATATATTTATATGTATGACCGGAGTGGTTGGTTTAGTGGTATGAGCTTAATACTGTAAGAGTTTGAGTGACGGACAGCCTAGGATTGAATCTCACAATGGGAAGTGTACGTGGAAAAAATTGCATGCTCTCGGCTCATGCTTACTAGCATCTTCAATGGGAATGAGTGTATAGTTATTGCTCATTCAGATCACCTACTCCCACAGGCCCAAGCTCAGTAGGTAGAGTGTCATTATGGTCACACTTAAGTAAAAGATGCAAACTCAGGTCACTCACCCTACCCTTTTTTTGTTCATTAAAAAAAAAGTTAGATTATATGTGCAAATGTAGTTCATGTTTTTTTTTTTTTTCTAAACAACATTGTTTAGTTTTTTTTTTTTTTTTTTTGAAGAAAGAAACACAGTTAATAGTGACATGAAAAATGCAAAAATTATTATAAAATTTAATTAAAAAATTTATGATCATTAATGACTATGAATGTGATTGGTATCACATTGACACATAAATTTATAAGACTTATGTATATTTTAATTAATTCAATTAATAAATGTTTTTATTGTCGTCAAATAAGAGACCTTGTTTCAAATCCCATGTGCACCAAAACTCAATTTGTGTCATGGTTTGATAATAATAACAATCATCATGAAACAAATTCCATCAAAGTTACTTTGAGAATTGGCCTATTTTGAATTTTCTAAATTTGAATTTGTCTCATGAAAGAGATGAGTTGTATGTGTAAATGAAACTTAACTTTTGAAGAAACAAATATATATATATGTGTGTGTGTGTGTGTGTATTTTGATAATTAGAAGAGTAGGATTTGAAACTTTTACATCTTTATTAAAATTATTTTCAATAATAAAAGGACTATATTTCCAAATACTTTTAAACAAATCATAATTAATAAGATTAGATAGTTTTCAAAATAATAATATTAATAAAAAATGGCCAAATAAACTTTGTAATATACTTATGTATTATTATTATCAATTTACTCTAATCGACAATGACAACTGATGGGGATCAATCTAAGGTCAACATGTCCATAGTGGTCGTCCAAACAGTCAAACCACGTCTATAATAATAGCATCAGATAACCTTAAGGGAGAAGCCCAACAATAGCATCATGTATGACTGATACTCGTCCGTCAGTAGCAAGACCATTCAATCTCATGATGGTCGTCCAGGACTAACACAAGGACATGGACGACCAAAAGATACTTAACAAATTCTACAAGAAAGCTTCTCATAAAACTCCATGGAATCAAGCCATGATGCATTACTACTAAAACGTGGAGAGAATTCCCCATGATCCGCTCCACGTTTCCCATTTCCTCTATTAACCACCCATATAACCCATGATTGTGGTGGATCTGAACAAGTAGACCTACTTCTAACTCTCTATAAAAGGAACAAGTCCTATTCACCCAAGGTAAGTCTCACCATTCACCATTTTTCCCTTCCTTGTGTTTTAGAGAGAAAAGTGACTTAACCGTCGAAAGGTCCTTAACCGTTGAAAGGTCCTTGGCCAAGTTACACCAGTCACCCTTGACAGTTTTTTCTTTCTTTTCAGGATCTACAGCCATTACCAAAGTCCGAAACATTCCAGCCTACTGATTTTCGTGCATCATCAATTGACGTTGTCTGTAGGAATGAGNTAAAAAAAAAAAAAAGAGATTAAATTTTACAAGGCAATTATTGAATTGCAAAATTTTGTTTAAACCATCTGATTTTGTATTGTTAAGTTATTTTGATCAAGTAACTATAATTTTCTTCAATTTTGTACTATTATTTATGGGTTTTTAAGTCTTTCACTTTTTAAATTAAAAGTAGTCAAAAGATCAATTCAATTGTCCTATTTTTTAGTCATTTATATATATAAAGACACATTAATTTCTATATTTAAATTAATTTTTTGAACAATGATATTCTATTAATTTCTATTTGTTATATTTACATATTCATGTTTAAATTGAATACCATCTCTCTCTTTTTTTCTTCAATTTATCTTCGTTTTTATGTATTTTCAATTATTTTATATTTTTTTAAATAAATAAATTATTAGTCCAATCCAATAGTTAAACTAATGAACTTTCGTACCACCCAATTTCATTAGTCCAAAAATGGCTTGAGGGAAACAAACTTGTCATGTCATTCTTGGCTAAAGCCTAGGAAAAATGTTCAAAACTCACTGCCTATTGAACTAGACCTCTTCTATCTCTACCAACCCTTCATCTTTTCACTACCAAAACCCTGTAAAAGGGTGTACATTAGTTAAGAATAACAAAACATAACCTAACACAATAGTCAGTATACACTTAGCATCCTTAGCTAAAAGTTTTAGTTCCCATATACCTTAGCCTTCTTACAAAAAAACAAAAAAACAAAACCCTCACAATCTAAACTTCACTAAACTGATCTCACCATCTCAATACCACACAGCACCAAAAAACTCCATCACATGTTCATCACCTACCTAAGCATGTACTAAGAAAGAAAGCTTGTTTACTGTTGTACACAATTGGACACGCATTGTCTTTCTTCAACTATACTAGGTCTGCCTACTTTTACTTAATGGGTCTAATGGAAGAACTCATTCAGGACGTTTGGTTGGTTGTAATGTATCCTTGATATGATGCACTTCACAATGATGCGACATTAAAGTTTTTGGCTTCATTTATTTTTTCTAACATTATCAAAATATAAAATTATAAAATATATCACATCACATTAATCTTATAACATTCCTAAATAATATAATATTGTATTCTTGTATTGAAATTATATTAATATAATATTACGATGTAATGTAAAATCGGGGCGAACCAAACACCCACATATTGTATTATAGTTTTACTATTGATGGATATAATCTATTTATTATTATTGAGATTATGCTTATAAATGAAAATCATATACGTAACAAATTCAAATAATACAATTTAAATAATCATTGAATTATTAATTGTTAGTATAGATATGTTTAAGGTAAAATATTTTAGACACAGCGGAAAAAGTAATTTTAATAAAGTAACTGGTGAACAAATTTGATGTTGTTCGATTTAAAATTTTTTTTTTTTTTTTTTTTGGTAATTCGATAGTTACAAATTACAACAATGACAATGAGATATTTGAACTCTAAGTCTCCTAATATAGGATAGTAGGCTTTGCTATTAAGCTACAAAGCTCTTGACTCAATTGTGCTTAACTTGAGACCATGAGATTAAGTTATAATTGAAAAAAAAATAAGGGTTTTAATTTTTATGTGGACCAATAAAATTATGTGCTAGTAACCTATGAGGCTACGAATCATGTAATTGAGATAGCATGTACAATTCTTTCTAAAAAAAAAAAGATAGCATGTACAGTAAGTTTGGACTTGTGAGCTTGCTATATAAAAGTATTCAACTCATTAGTTACACAAAATGGTTATTATTCACAATCCAAAAACCAAAATAATTAAATAAATATGAATTAGGTTTCTTCTAAAAGTTGGTAAAGGTACAATTGTATTCTGACAAAAAAAAAAGGTGCAATTGCATTTTAATTTTTTTAAAAGGCTTTAAAACACTATACGTAGACAAATAAGTTAACGGGAAAAAATGAATCCAAATACATGGTAAGTAATGTCACTAGTCAATATAAATATGAATTGGGACATGAAAAACACATTACGGGGCAATGATTTCTATTTTTTTTTTTCTTGTTTTGTTTTAACAGGACAATAATTTCAATTATTGCAACTAAAATTTAGAGATTATATAACAAACCATGCACAATCTAAAGGTTTGCCTAAACAATACAGTTTCACATTTAAGGTCCCTCATGATCATTTTTTTTTTTTTTTTTGCTGAACCATTTTATCATTTGGATGCAAAAAACCAAAAACTGAAAAAGACTTGTCCTTATTTTTGTATCAACTTTTAAACTTTAATTTGATCTTGTCATGAACAGACTCAACTAATAAGTCAAGGAAAATTAACAACTATATATATATATATGTGTGTGTATATATCATATTAAAATCATAAAGTTTCTTCACATAAATTAAAAAAAAAAAAAAAATCATAAAGCTTCAAATACAGGATTTGACACAAACAGGGCTCAAGCTCAACTGATATTTTTTTTGATGGCCCAACTCATATTTCAATTGGGCTAAAAAGTAAAAACAGAAAAAACTCGTCAAACAGTCTCTAACCCAAAAAAAAAACCCTGAAATTTTTGCTGGCGCTGCCTCTCTCTCTCTCTGTGTGAGCGTGTGAGAGAGAAACTTTCACAGTAGCTGTATTACTGAGTGTGGCTTTCTCGACTGGTACTTCAATTTCCAGGTATGTTATCGAAAACCCAGTTCATATTTTCCTACTTGAACCATAATCTCAAATCCACACCCACAAATCCTTTTATCAATCTCCAAACCAAACCCATTTCGAGTCTCAAAGTTGTGTGGCGCAAGGACTCCAAACTTGACCAAGCAATAGAGATCGACAAGCGGTACAGGCTATGTGCTCGCGTTGTCAAGGAGGTTCTTAACGAACCAGGCCAAGTGATCCCACTTCGATACCTCGAAAAACGCCGTGAGAGAATGGGGCTAACTGTGAAAGTTAGAACCTTTCTCACAAAAAACCCTGGTTTATTTACTAGATTCTTCACATAAATTAAAAAAAAAAAAAAAATCATAAAGCTTCAAATACAGGATTTGACACAAACAGGGCTCAAGCTCAACTGATATTTTTTTTGATGGCCCAACTCATATTTCAATTGGGCTAAAAAGTAAAAACAGAAAAAACTCGTCAAACAGTCTCTAACCCAAAAAAAAAACCCTGAAATTTTTGCTGGCGCTGCCTCTCTCTCTCTCTGTGTGAGCGTGTGAGAGAGAAACTTTCACAGTAGCTGTATTACTGAGTGTGGCTTTCTCGACTGGTACTTCAATTTCCAGGTATGTTATCGAAAACCCAGTTCATATTTTCCTACTTGAACCATAATCTCAAATCCACACCCACAAATCCTTTTATCAATCTCCAAACCAAACCCATTTCGAGTCTCAAAGTTGTGTGGCGCAAGGACTCCAAACTTGACCAAGCAATAGAGATCGACAAGCGGTACAGGCTATGTGCTCGCGTTGTCAAGGAGGTTCTTAACGAACCAGGCCAAGTGATCCCACTTCGATACCTCGAAAAACGCCGTGAGAGAATGGGGCTAACTGTGAAAGTTAGAACCTTTCTCACAAAAAACCCTGGTTTATTTACTAGTTACTATGATAAAATAAAACCCAAAACCCAACCGGTCGAATTTTTAAGAGTTTCGGACCGGCTCAAAGATTTTCTCGAAGAAGAGGAAAGGGTTTATAGTGAAAATGAGCATTGGATAATGTCTAAGTTGTGTAAATTGTTGATGATGTCTAAGGATAAGGTTCTTAGTGTGGATAAGTTGGTACACGTGAAGAGGGAATTTGGTTTTCCAAATGATTTTTTGGTTAACTTGGTGCCCAAGTATCCTCAGTATTTTAGGTTAGTAGGGTGTCCTGGTGAGGGGCAATCGTTTCTGGAGTTGGTTTTGTGGGAACCCGAGTTTGCAAAATCGGTTATTGAGAGGAGGGCAGAGGAGGAGTCAAGGCTAACGGGGATTCAGGTTAGGCCTAATTTTCATGTTAAGCTTCCGTCGGGGTTTTTCTTGAGGAAGGAGATGAGGGAGTGGGTTAGGGATTGGATGGAGCTCGATTATGTGTCCCCATATGAGGATGTGTCACAGTTGGATCAGGCGTCTAGGGAAATGGAGAAGAGGACGGTGGGGGTTTTCCATGAGTTGCTTTCGCTTTCATTGCATAAGAGGGTTCCTGTGCCGATATTGGGGAAGTTCAGTGATGAGTATAGGTTCTCAAATGCTTTCTCGAGTGTGTTTACTAGGCATTCGGGGATATTCTACATGTCGTTGAAAGGTGGGATAAAGACAGCAATGTTGAGAGAAGCATATAAGGGTGATAAGTTGATTGATCGGGATCCACTGCTTCAGATAAAAGATAAGTTTGCTGAGTTGTTGGAGGAGGGATGGAGAGTGAGAGCAGAGCAGTTGAGGTATCACAGGGAAGCAGTTAATAAAGACATGGAAATGATGGCAATGAAGAATGTTGAATATGACAAGCATGCGTGTGATGAATGACTACAGCTTGGAGAACTACACTGTGATCATGAATGGCAAGGATGGCTTCAAGACCAAGCATTGCAGGTAAAGAGGACTTTATCAATACTTGGGATGATTGTAGAGATTATGCTGCATTTGTGTTGAGAAATTGAACAATTGTGAGGAAATGTAGTATCCTTTATGTAAAAAAGTACAACCAAAATTTTTATCCAAAATAAATGGAGATGGTTGATGTCACTGAAGTTACAGATGAGGTGTTGCTTTATTCTCTGAAACATAGTTGGAAAGTGCTTTCAACAGGACAGCATGTAAAAGCATATTCGAATATGTTTTCTTCTTCCTCAAATAAGAAGTTTTCTGACTGACCTCTCAACATAATTGTGGAGTAAAACTTTTACAATCGTCAGAGTTAGTTAAATCATGTGTATGTTATGGTTTTGATTGAAAATAGAATGCACTTCATGAGTGGACATTTTTTTTTTTTTTGACATTGGTGCAATTCATGGCTTGCACATTGCACAACCAAGCATCATAAAAATGATGGCTAGATTAAG
Organism: Quercus suber; assembly: GCF_002906115.3. Taxonomy (NCBI): domain Eukaryota; kingdom Viridiplantae; phylum Streptophyta; class Magnoliopsida; order Fagales; family Fagaceae; genus Quercus; species Quercus suber. The sequence goes on from NW_027070089.1 coordinate 383,095, forward strand.
GTTTTTATTTATTTATTTATTTTTAAACCCATTTTTGCTGTTATGGGGTTCAGTTCACATGGAAGGGACACTAATGCATGTAGCTAAGCTTTTGGGTTATGTATTTCAGCACTAGAACTGGTTTTAGATTAACCAGCTGGACCCAAGGAGTGAACATTGTTAATTAATTATGATATTGCTAATTTGCTTACAAGTTACAACTAGATATGGTCATCATCATTTCTGTCATGTTTGTGATTACTCTTGTAATAATTTTTTTTAGGAAAGCAAAACGACAATAATGACACATTCCATAGGTTATGAACTTTTAAAGACTTCTGTCTCATGATCATTAATGCTGTTGTGGATCAAATTAAGAAAATTTTTTAAATTTATCTTTAGCTCCTTATCCTGTTCTGACATTCTGCATAAAAAAAATAAATAAAAAAAGAAGAAGAAATCTATATCTTACATTTGCCTGTGTTCTGCATAAATTTACCACTAAGCTCTAGTTCAACTGGTACCCCTTATAAGTTCTAGGGGTAAGGTGAGATCGTGGGCTAAAGACCCATTAAGTGCATATGTAACTTAAGTACTTAACAATCAATAAATAAAAACCTTTATTGAGTTGATTGATATTTGTAATATATTGTACTGTCCCTTTTGTATACATCCTGTATACTTGGGTGATTAGTTTCTTTTATCAATAAAGTTTCCATTACTTATCAATAAAAATAAATAAATAAAAAACACACCCCTTTGCTTTGATAAAGAAATATCCTTGATTGTGTTGGCCATGCTTAAGGTGTGATGGGAGATGAAATCTACATTTTGCATGCTTTAGATTCTGATTAAGTCATAATTTATTACTGTGATTGCTGTCTATGAAGGAATATTTGAGGAACTGAATAAGTGAGAACATTTTGGAATGGATAAATGTAAGATATTTTAAAGAGAATATTGATCATGTCTTTCCCTTCCCAATGGTCATATTTCTAGCAATGTTGGTGTGGTTATGCATGTTACATTAAAGATATTTGTTAATCTCAGATATGTTGCTAATGAAGGACAGTATCAAATGGGGGATAAAAGGGAAAATTGAACAAAATAAAAATGCTAAACCTTAATCAGCACTTAGGGGTTTGTTTGGAATCAGCACCAAGCAAAGAAAAACTTAGGAATCAAAGTTGCTAGGAATCACTACTCAGCAATTGGAATTTTTCCAATTCAAAATTTCATTTCATCACAGTCTCCCTTGATGAGAGTGCATAGTTTGTTTTTATAGGAATATTAAACCCTAGTTTTAATAGGTGTAGGAAACAATAATTGCCTTATCACAAAAATAACCTCGACTTTAAGTAAAAATTCTCATAAACCTACTTAAATCCTAGGGCCTAAATTAAAATACAATTGACTTTGTGAAATAAAATAAAACTAAATTAAAATAAAAATCTTTCTGAATCTCCCGCATCAGTTACCTTATAAAATTTTGATGTGTATGCTTACTGATCTTCTCATAATTATAATATTCGTGTGCTGGTAATGCAGATGTGATATCAAATTTTAATTGTATAAACACACTTGTGGCCATCTCTTTCAGGTTTTGATCTAATGCACACTTTTAGGAGGCCCAAAGCATTTTCTCTGTTTCTTTGTCTGATCTTAGCTTTCTGATGACAGTTTTAATAATAAAGTATCCCATGAGACAGAACTCTATTCATGCTCTTTACGCTCTTGTTAATGCAACTAACAATACTTGTTTTTATTTATTTATTTTTTTTGGGGGTGGGGGGGCGCACTGGGGGTGAATGGGATGGTTAGAATTTATTACGTGAGATAAACAATGACTAGCCTGTAGTATAGTGTGGAAATTTATTTACAAGAAAACATTTGAATTTTGTAAAAGCCATGAGGCAGTTGGATTTTTTGTAAAATGTTTAAGGAAAAATATTTTATATTCTTAGATGTTGAATGAGACTTTTAATGACATTGCATTTGGTTCATAGTAGCAATTGAAAGGATTGTGCACCCTGGAGTAGATCTTGAAATGGCTGCAGTAAATTGTTTCTTCAGCAGAGCATTATCCAATGTTCTATGTTGACATGATAATTTTTGAGCCTTTCCCCTTATTTTATGAGTTTGTTCAGTAATACTAGATACTACTTTTCCTTTGCAATGCCTGGGGTTTCATCTCTTGTGCATTCAAGTGGTTTTTTTTTTTTTTGGATAGGTAATAAAACTTTTATTGAGAAAAACTTGAACATCATGTTCATGATGGTGAACACTTTGAACAAGAAAACAAATACAAAAAGATCAAGAGCTAAAGGAAATAGAAACTAAAAAAATAAGATATAGTAGTACAATTCGTACAACCCCCAAACACGAGCCTAAAGAAGCAGAGTATGAAAAAGGAGACATTTTAGATTTTCTAATGTTCTCGCCTTATCTTCAAAAATGCGAACATTACGTTCCTGCCAGACTAACCACATTAAACACGTCGGGACCAAATTCCAAATGGTGAAAAGATACTTTCCAAACCAGTTTCTTCAAATAAAGAAAAAAGAGCTGATTGATCTTGGCATTACCCACTGGATCCCAAACACTGCAAAAACTTCACATCATAAGGCGTGAGAGAACTTACAATGAAGAAGAAGGTGGTCCATTGATTCTCCATCGCAGCAGCATAAGCAACACCTACTAGCTTGAAACTGACATTTCTTAATAAGATTATCAATGATGAGTATTCCATCATTAGTTGCTCTCCATAAGAAGAAAGACACCCGTTTAGGCACCTTAGTATGCCAAATACACTCCCAAGGAAAGGCATCAGTGTTAGGACTAGAAAATAGCTTATAAAAAGAGCACACATCAAAAACACTAGACTTAGTCAATCTCCAAACCAGCTGATCATTCCCCTCACCCCTTGGCATAGAGGAATAAATAAACTCAAAAAAGGAATAGACCGTAGCTGCCTGCCAATCCTGAGGACCATGACGGAACAGCAAATTCTAGCTCTTACCTCCTTTTGAAGTAGTTACAACCAAGTCAGAGACCCATTCTTCTTTAGATAAAGAGCAAGCATACATAGTAGAAAAGAGTTCCTTCAAAGGAGTAGACCCACACCATGGGTAATGCCAAAAACTAACACGGCTACTCTCCACCACATTATACAGAATCTGGTGGTTTTCAGAATGCTGTTTTTCACATTCAGTTTCTTTACACTCTTCTCTTTGTTGTGCTAGTTGTAATTGTAATTTGATCTCATCTTCCTTCATGAGCTTATATATAAAATCAAATTAGGATCATCTTGGGTAGAAAATGATTTACTGAATACGCGGTTTTCGTTTGACTAAGTAAGATCCATTTTTTAATGTAACCATAGCCACTTAATTTACTTGAAAGATTCTGCACAACAGGGCTCAACTAGGAGTCTAGGATCATTCTAAGGAGCTCTTATCTGCCTGTAGTCCTGTACTAGTGTATGTGTATACAGTTCACATGCTACTAAATTTAATTATGAAGAGATTTGATGTCAACGTTCTTCCCTTCCCAAAATATTAATGGTTTCTGTAGATTTTTTTCTGGTTATTAAAAGGCAAGGATTGATATATGATAAATCATTGTGGGGTGTGAAAGTAAAAAAAAATATTTATATATAGATTATTATTGCATTAAGTTTTGATTGCACATGTTTCTAGCAATTAAGTGTGTGATCATTGCAGTGCGAATCATATGGTGATTGATTGGGCAATATAACAAACCAATAAAACATGAATGAACAAGACTTAGGTACAATACTTAGGTGTTGTTCCTTAGATTCTCCTTTTAAGATTATGCCATGTGGATTTTTTCTTATGGGATGAAAGTGTATTTTTTAATTAAGTAGCCACATGGTTAAATATTAAGAGGGGAACCTAAGAAACAGTACCTAAGGTATCGTATATAAGTTTTGTCCAACATAAATTATGTCTTTTTATTTTTTCTCCCTTCTTTCAAGGAATGAAGAAAATTACAATATTCTTATGGTATGAAGAAGGTTGTTAGTGAAATACTTATTAAAAGAGCGTGTACATCACCTAACAAAATTATCACATAAAATGAATGAGGCATTCTCAGTTCTTTAGAACCTAAACTCTTCCATACATCTACCAGAAAATAAGCTACATTCTCTTGGCAATCCCATATTTTAGTGTCGTCCCACTAGAAAGAGCTAATTTTTTGAAACGAGCAGCCCTTGAATGTACAAGTATATAAATCGAAGCAAGGCCAGTCTGAATCACCATTCACCTAAAACCATTCTCTTCCCTGTTTTTGTTGCAGTTGAAACAGATAGGGACTACTAACATGGAGAAACTCAACATTGTTACAATAACACTCTTTGCAGCATTCATTTTGCTTGTGCCCAAGTCAGAATGCCAGGGGATATTTCCACCTCCGCCAGTGCCAATTCCGATTCCAATGCTAACTCCATATTATCCAAGTCTCCCTCCACTCTGTGCATCACAATTTCAACTGGCAAGCTATGCATGTTCTCAACTTCCACCCTTCTCCCCAGTTCCTCCTCCAACACCAGTTTCTCCTGTTGTACCATCTCCTAATCTTCCACCCTCCCCACCTAATACTCCACCGTACACACCATGGTCTCCTAATGAAGATGCTGATGATGATGATGGAGGAGATGATGGTGATGAGAACCATCACAGGAGTAGGCATGGGCATGGACATGGACATAGACATAGGCACGAGCATAGGGAGAGCCCTGGGTATGGCATCTTCGCTCCCTCCGTGGGCCCAACCCCGCCTGTCAGCCCAACCCCGCCTGTCGGCCCAACTCCTCCTGTAGGCCCAACCCCGCCTGTCGGCCCAACTCCTCCTGTAGGCCCAACCCCGCCTGTTGGCCCAACTCCTCCTGTCAACCCTGGCATGTCACCTCAAGAAGAGAATTGTTGCCGGTGGGTGCAACAGGTGGACAGCCAATGTGTTTGTCATATTCTATATCATTTGCCTCCCTATGCAAGCTTCCTCCTGAGGCCTGTGCATGAAGTCACCCTTGATATTGGTGCTGGTGAAGGTTGCAGGATTACTTATACTTGTGCGGGGACAATAAGAAGAGCTCATTGATTATCACATACATTTACGTTATGATGCAAGGCAGTGCTTATAGCAATGAGGAAGTAATTATATTAATGTTTGATCTAATTATGTTTGGTTTTGTTGGTTTAAATTATGGTCATCTGCTAATACTACCTGGTCTTGTTACTGAATGCTAGTTTGTTATTTACTAGCTGTTTCTGTCTGTACCAATTTCATAATTCATAATAAATTAAAAGAAGTTGGCATGGGAATGTACCAAAATGTTCATATTCTTATCCATCTTTATATAAGAGGAAAATGCAGTTTTCATGCATAGAGAATAGAAATATAAATGATGTTTGAGCTTTGATATCTGCTTGTAAAAAACACAGATGAGAAGAGGCCTGAGTTTGATAGCTCAGGTCTTCTCATAGATAAGCATGGGCATATAGCTAGTTGGACATTTGGGATGCAACACTGCAGTGGCAAAACTAAAAATTTTAAGCTCGGGGCCAAGTAATAACAATTATAAGAAGTGAACAAACTTAGAGTGATCATATGGGAGTAAAAATTTTTTTTGACATTTTTGCTGAATATGTATGTATCAAACTCAAAGAAGGCAAAGAATAAAATTTCACCACCATAAAGGGATTTAAGTTTAACCATGTCAGACTTGCTCGGAAAAAACCCAAACAAGAATAGTTGAGATGGAGATAGACCCTTGAGTTGAGTTACAAATGGCCCAAGTAGCAATATTATTTGGCGAAGGAGTTTACATTTTGACAATTTAGTAATGTAAACAAAAGAACTATAAGCAAAATAAAAGATCTTCAACAACGCTATCAATTTCTCAATACAAAGATTTGATATCTTCAACTTTGGAGACACCTATATACTTGTTGCAAAATTGAACTAAATTATAAATGTAAATTTTAAAATTTGGGAAAATGTTTTACGCCAAGCATCTATGAAAACGCTCAAGTGGTTGCCTGGTTGGAGATTGGAATCAACCAGTTAGATAATCACAATTCAAAATTGTGTAGCACGGTTTCAGCATTAGCATTCTTTTTCTTTATCAGGTAATGATTTTTCAGCCCAAAAAACAAAAAGAAATGTTTTTATTTTTTGTATTTTTTTTCCTTACTTTCACGGTCATGGGAATTTTGTGCCAACTTTTATAGGATCGCATCATTCATAGTGGACAAAACTAAAGTTTTCTTATCTGGACAGCTAATTCCAAAGATAATAGTACTACTTTCAAGAGTGAGGCGCCACTTGATTGTTATTCTTTGCCCCATTCAATACAATGCTTTTATCATCAATTTGTTTGTGAGTCAATTCAAGTAGGTTCCAAATGGTTATGTTCCAAATTAAAGAAAGTGACCAATGTCGTTTTGGATTATTCTACATCTGCTTTTACATACAAAAAGAATAATTGGCTTACAAGTTGTTTATAAGAACTAAGAAGTAATCGGGTCTCAAAACAGAAAAAAGAAAAAAAGAAGAAGAAGTAATCTGTGTCAAGTCGCATCATATGCATTCCACTCACCCAAAACTTTCTTTTCTGCTATTTTTGATTAACAACTTTCTTTTCTGCTAGTTTAAAGATAATAATAACAATTTCATAGCAAACAAAAAAGTTTATGTAAAGTTTTACAAATTTAATTAGGTATAGGGCCCCAAAAGCCTGAGACAAATTTATTTTTGATTAGGTAGTGGACATGTTTCTTCTTTAATCTCCCATTGAACAATTGGGGTTTTAAAAAATAATGGCTGCACATCAAAGACAAATATTTGTCTAAAAGCCTTAAATCAATCTTTAAGTGACTTATAATTTGAAGCCTTTCAAATTTTAGGCTGATCAAGGTCAAGAAATCAGTTTTGCTTTTTATCTTGTGGATCCATGAGCATTTCCTTGGGCCATTTATGTTTGGGATATATTCTATGATTGTGATTGGAATCATTCGTCTTGAAAAATAGCATTGATTTTCTAGAACAAACTGTCCATATTCCTACTCTTATTTTCCTTTTTAACTTACATTCTAGAATAGATTCTATGTCATTTTAGCATAGTGGTGTGGCCATATCATATGAAGAAACCAGTTATGTTGAAGAGTTCCTTTCTTATTATCGATTAACAAAACAAGATGAAAGTTAAGAAAAGAATTTTTAAGATCCACTAAACTTTAACTCCAACATTCAAGAAATTTTAGGTTAATATAAGTGATTTCTTGTTGTTGTCTAATAAGAAATATGGAATCAAACTAGATGATAAAGAATCATTACTGTGGAATAGACATCATAGACTCAAGTTTGATCATCTGCATATATATAAAGTGATCTCTTTGTAGAAACATAAGTTATAATATTATAGGGAAAGAGTTTCAAAACCACATTTATCTTACGGCTTTTCTTTTGAAAATATTGTCTTTCTAAACCTTACATGAGAATTTAAAATATTTTTTGTTTTCATGCTTTCAAATTAACCATTAACAAGTCAATTAATTATCGTGAGTTGGACCATCATTAATTTCACATTAATTTGACTAACACAACAATTTTTTAATCAATATAGAATTTTCAACCAAATCTATGTTTCTTTTTCTTTTTGCAAAGAGAAAAAGATTGGATTCATGATACCCCTTTTTGACTATGCTAGAATCTTTCGAGTGAAAAATAATTACTTTCAAATTCAAGTATCCTCGTAATAAACTTATTTAAAAGAAAACTTAAACCATTATCAGGGGCTTCACACATTAGGAAGTAATCAAAACTAATAATATCACTTTAGTTAAATGTTATGCGACTCTATAAAAAGATCGATTTATTGCAATAACATTTTTAACTTTAATCATTACACACTGGCACTAATACACCAGCCAAAAAAAAAAAAAAAAATTTTTAAAAAAAATAATTTTATTAATTTTAAAAAATAAAAATAAAAATTGAAAAATAAAGGACCAAAAAAAATTAAAAAGTAAAAGTTTTGAGGCCAGCAGACAAGTTGTAATAACGATAGAATTGCAAAATTAAGTCAGCGCACTGTGTACGGAAGATGCGCGTGCGTGCGGTGTATATTCGCCGCCACCATGGATTGATTTACATTTCAAAGTTGCTTTCTGACTGTACGGCCACTATTAGGGAGCATTAACATTTTTTTCTTTCTATTGTGGATAAGTTCCTTTGCAAGAAAATAAAATCTACACTCCTAATTATTACATACAGATTTTTCTTTGAATGTCTATCATTAAGGAAAATTAGAGTACAAAACAAAAGTAATTTATCCTTAAGAAAGTTAGGCATTACTTTTTCCTTTACAATTGATTACATTTTGTCGAATTTGATTAGCTTGTGTTTGATGGGATCAAGTTATAAGTGTTTTAATGAGATTTTCTTGGATTATTAGGCTGTGATCCTGTGATTATTTTGTTAGAAGTTATATAGTTCGGTTTTTAGGTTTTTTGCCTTTTGTACATACATATATGTACTATCAATGACTCTTTTGCCATTACCGTATACATTTAGTATAATGGTCATTTTATAAATACTAGTTTTTGTGAAATGAGAGAAAGGACAAGGGCCGTGATTCAAGTTTATAAAAAAAATACTTTACACACATATACAAATGATCTTTTGGCTTAATGGCATCTTCATTATCCCAGTAAGTTTTCCTAAATTAAGTAAATAAATGATGAGTATATGTTACTTAAGCATAATGAGAGAATATTGTTAAGAGTTTATGACGTTACTTTAATTGAAATCTAATTGGATTTTCTTTGAATTTTGGCTTTTAATATATATATATATATATGAGTTGGGTTAAAGTTACATTGGAAAAACTTTGAAAATCCTACCATTGAATTACATATTTTATATGTTCTTAATACGCATACCAATTTTCATGTCAATTGGATGTTATTTACCATTCGATCTATAAACTCATCTTTTATGCATTATTTTAAATTACAAAAACTTGAATTTAAATAATTGATTGATGACATAACTATTAATTTTTTGATCACTTTGAAAATTTTCAAGTATGGAGAATATACAAAGATAATGTAATTTAACGGTGAATTTGTCAAAATTCGCATCCAATTAAAAAATATTGAGTGATATAACATTGCTTGAAATTACACTTGGTGTAACTTCAACCCAATCCTCTCTCTCTCTCTCTCTCTCTCTCTCTCTCTCTCTCTCTCTCTCTCTCTCTCTCTCTCATATATATATATATATATATATAAATAAAAGGAGATGTAAATTTAGTGACAAAATTCTTGGCAACATAAACTATATTAAACTTAAATTAAAAAAAAAAAAAAAAAGATGTATATGGTTGGAATCACAATTCACAAGTACAATGTGATCTTGTTTATATTAAAAAAAAAAAAAATGGTAGAATGTGACCTATACAAAATTTGGTTCAAAAAGTAGATCTCGGTTGTCTCTCTCTCTATTTCTCTTGGCCACACGATAAATTATATCGTCAGAAGCAAGTATCCACCTTTTGCATCCTCTGATAAGTTGCTGTTGCAATGGCAGCTCCTACAATCCTCATCTTAATGCCTGCGACATTTGTAGGTACCTTGGTAGCCAAATTGTAAAGAAATTGGCCAACAATCTCAACGCTTGGTCCAGCTACAAGCTCTTCCCATGCCTTATCTGCTTCTCTTCCATACTTTCGAAACACTTCTGTGGCGTCAAGCCTATGCATATTCCACCCTTTCATATTTCTAAGCCGATGAATTTTCTCCCTTTGGCGACATGCTAATTTACAATTATTTTCCTTAATGTGACATATTGCTTCTTGGAGTAACATTGCCCGTTGTTCTTTGCCTAAAAATTGTTCACTTCGAAAATATAGATCGAATTCCGGAACCCCAATTGCCCTTCTAATCCCTCTTGAGTAGTCCAAATTGGGATTGAACATTTTTCTTACCTCATCTATCATGCCCTTTTCAAGCATTTGATCAACTCGCTTTGACACAAATGAGTGAAGCAAAGGCATTGACACATCCACCCAAAGAAAGCAACATTCATACTTTGATCTAAATATAAAATCATCATCATCTATTAAGGCTTCAATGTAAGAATTGGAGCCTCCAACAATGATTGGAAGGCGGCCTTGTCCTACAATTGACTCAATCTTATGTGACGCTTTGTCACAAAACTCTGTTACCGTGAAATCAGCATTAGGATTTACTATCCCTAGCAAATGGTGAGGCACACCACGTTGCTCTTCTACAGTGACTTTGTTGGTGACTATGTCAAGTCCCTTGTACACTTGCATTTTATCAGAGTTGATGATCTCGGCCGGAAACCGACTAGCAAGATCAATGGAGAGTCTTGACTTGCCAGTTCCTGTTGCTCCCATTACAATCACTACCTTTTCTTTGTGTCTTTGAGGATTGAAGAGATCCATTTTCAGCCCACTAGATGGAAAATCTAGAAATGGTTGTGTTTGTTGGCACATGAATGTGGAAAATGCCATGATGAACCTAATGAAAGAAATAACAAAATAAACAAAATTGAACATATAAATATAATAACAAGGCTTGCCCTCTAAATTTTACCAAACATCAAACTAGAAACAAAGAAAATTAACATGCATTTGTGATGTATGAATCTAAATTATAGAAACCTCACCTTCTTGGTGTATGAGATGTGACAATCTGAAGAAGTACGAATAGAAAAAATGTTTGAAGATGATTAATGCTCATCAATGCTAACTTCGATCAGAGATTTGATCAGAGTGTCATGAACATGAAGCAGCTAGATAAAAATTTATATCATATAAATTCATATTATCAAGAAGTTTGGGGAATTCAATTTATAGAGGAGGCTAAGGGCAACTGGGCGGGCAATTAGGTCTTTACGACTTTACCTGTAGCATCAATTAAAATAGTCAAACACTAAGAGGAAAAGTAGTCTTTATAATTATTCATAAAAAAAGAAAAAAAGAAAAAGCAGTTTCGATACTATTCCCTTCAAAAAATTTCTTGCCCCCTTTTTTATTTTTTTGTTTTTCATTTTCCCTTTTTTATTTATTTATTTTTTTTAGTATAGCTTAATAATTTCACGGGTCATGTGGTATCCTTCTTATTCTTTAATAATTGCATTAAGACCGTCGAGTAACAATATGGGCTAAGGTTGTTCTTTCTTTATTGGTTGTACATATTTGTATATGGGCTAGAGTACCAAATTGGCTCAGAATATGGTTTCTTTGTCTTTGCAGCCTATTTGCCCTCAAAATTTTGTCTTTCATCAGTGTCATTTGTTGGCATCTTGAGTGCTTATATGCCTTTCCACGCAAGGTATTGCACTAGATAGGTGTTAAATAGTGGCATAGGGACTAAACAATATACATGTCTTTCTTAATTAGTTTTTGTACTTTGTGATGAAGATGTGAATACATAGAATTTGATATATGCAATAGTTTGTGCTTATGGTTTGCTAATTTAAAAAATTATTTATAACTTTTTAAAATATTACCTTTTTATTAAGTACATGTTTATTTTTGTAAAGGAGCTATTGTGATGAGAGGAAACAGTACTTCTATTTCATGGTACGAATATAGTGACATAGACCAGTAGGCTTTTAAAAAAAAAAAAAACTGTGAAATCCCATTAAGAACAGTATTGCTCTTATTACCACCTTAAAGGGTATTATTTTTCTTGGAGTAATGTTAGGGGAAGTCTAGAGTCCCACAATTTTTGTCATAATTTTCACGTGACGAATTTTGAGTAGTAAAAGTATGAACCTATTATTTGACTTTCATTATTCATTACTCACCATGTGACGAGTTGTAATAAAAATTGTGAGACTTTTCATGTTCCTAGCATTTTCCTTTTTCTTGTCATGCTTGCACTAATGCCTATCCAGAAAAAAGGATAAGGGAAAAGGTTCATCCATCATTACAAATTCACAGATTATATGATGCACTTTCTCTGAGATTCTTTTAACTAATGCCGGATTTCTTGTGTTTTATCCTATTTTTTCTAACGGGTTTGGTTTACTTTCAGTATTTTTTTAATTGGAATTTTATTTTGTTTTAATAAGAAATTGCCACATCACCCACTAATTAAATAAACGGTAAAGATTAAAACCCACTACCTATACTAAAAACAAAAGGAAATATTCGATCGAAAAGTTACTGGGTAAGCTAAACTGTTTTCTAATTTCTAACAAACATCCGGTTCCACTGTCCAATTGGTTTGACATATTCAATTTTCAGTGTAAAGTTTTGGCATTAATTCTAACATAATCATTTCTTAATTCAGGCCAATGACTTCCTTGTGGGGGTTGGTGCACTATCTAGATTCATTCTTTCCTACTCTTTGGAAAACCCAAAAAAAAAAAAAAAAATCTTAATTCCCCTGCATCATAATAATAATAATAATAATAATAATAGTAAAACTTTTGGTGATCGAGGATTAGTTAGAGCACAAATTGTACTTATTATTCAAAAATATCAAAACTTTTAATTAAAAAAATTTAAGAAACAAGAATAAGAAGAAAGTCACATAGTAAAAAAATTACTTGTTTTTCACCCTTCCTTTTAATTTAAAAAAAAAAAAAAAATTCTCATCTCTGTCATTTCTCCCCATTCTTTAAATTGATGTATTTAATTAATAATGAAACTGGATTAATATATATTTACATTATTAATCTCGCAAAGCTATCTAATTATAGTTGAAAGTTGAAACTAGTTTTTGGTTAAATTACACCATCCTCCGTGAGGCATAAGAAAATGAAAATGACCAAAAAAATTTACAAAAATAACAATCCCCTTTTGAGTTTTATAATTAAATAGCAAATAATAATGAAATCCCTATCTTGCCATAAAATTTACCCTTGGTTGAGTGAATATATTTCTAATGAGTAATACTATAAACATAATAATTTTTTATAAGAACAATTGTGTTGAAAGGTTTTATTGGTTCTTATTAGGACTTATTATTAATATCACTTTATTATTCACATTTAACAACTTGCCATTTCAACAATTATAAAATATTTTGTGAAAATTGTTGTGGCTCTATAATTATTTAATTATAATTTTTTTGGTATGAGGTAACTCAATGGCAAAATAAGGATTTCATCAATAAGTCAAGCATAAGCTATGATCTTATTGGTTACTTAGTGGCATATTAATCCACAAAAAATAGAGTAAATCAATTTCTATATATATATATATATATATAAGTAAATCAAGTGCAAAATAAAAATTATATAGTTTCTATTATGCTTATGACAAAATTCAAAGAGGATTGTCTTCACAATTTTACGCAAAACCTAAATTCATATATGCAACACGAGTTTCATCCTAAAATTAATGGAGTAGTGGATGACTAGATCCTTCCTCTCTCTAAATACTTATACAATGAATCTCTCTTTCTCTCTCATTCACTTTTTAATTGTTTTCTTTTCAAATGATAAAGGTTCACTTTCACCCTTTTATCCCTTTATTCCTTACAAATTCAATTGGCCTTTAGACCATTATTACAAGATACAAGTTCACACTTTGGAAAGTATCATTAGGCTACAAGATACCAAAGTGTATTAAATTTTGAACATAAGTTAATGTTAAAAAGTTATATGATACAAAATACAAATAAATAAATAAAAGCACCTTAATCGGACCAAAGTGTTCTTGACTACTTGTAATGATGTTAACAACAAATTAAGTAAGTCGTCTTAACAAAGTTTAATTGGGCGTTACAAAAAGTTACAGTAAGATGACTGAAGCCTTAACAAGTTGAATGTCAGCACTAAATTGTTTTTGAAATGGAAAAAAAAGTACTTTTAAGCCTTTTGAAGTGACTTATAAAATAAATCTTATATATTGATATATCCTAGTTATTTATTTATTTATATTTTAATTACAACAAATGAAGGAGAAGTGGATGATTAAATTATCAAGAGGATTTTTTCTTTCTTTCTTTTTTACCTAAAAGAAAAAAAAAAGAAAAAATCTATCCAAACTAGCCATCCAAACAGGCATAAAATTCAAATATTTTGGCACAAAAAAGTTAGATCCGAACTAGTTCAAGGTAGATTTAGACTGACACTCATTCCACAGGGGTCTTTGAGAGGTGAGAGTGGCCTGGGAGTGGGAGAGACACAAACCCAAAAGGTCAACTCTAGGATACAACAAAATACGCCATAAAGAACAAATCGAACCCACAAGAAGGATAAAGAAGTCCTCTAATAGGAATAGGATGGAGACTGAGGCTCACACCGAGAAGAGAACAAAGCCTCGAGCACACTTTAGAACAGAGATGCTGACGTGCACAAAAAGTTTCTCTCTCTCACGCGAGAGAGAGCTTCCAAATTGAAGTTCTATGGCTAAAGGTTACGTACGTATAGGAGCCTCCCCCGGCCCATTGATAACTCGCACTATGATAAGCACCTCCTTTTTTTATGTGATTGATGGCTGATGGGATATTCATATTCTGCTCAGATGGGAAAGCTATGATTGGTGGAATGATTAAATTCTTGCCTTTTACAAGTGCATTCGATGTTTCTATCCCCATAAATCCGGTTGGCGTGATCCTACAACACTCGTCGCCAATATAAATATATAGGAGCTTTTCAATTTCAAGATAACTTCTTATCATGTTGGGCAATGGGCATGAAGGAAGGATTATAGTTGATATTGTTACTGAATTTGATTGATGTGATGATGTTGATGAATTTTGATCTCACTCGTGCATGAAATTAATAGGACAGCCTACAAATTTATACTCCTATCTTTTATCACGTTTAATCCCACTTACTTTGTTGTTTTGGATTTGGATACAATCGACTTCTTAGTCAACCCAACCAAAACCAAGATCAAATTGAAGGCCCTTTTTTGTCATTTACAATGCAAGTAAATCGGAAAGGTTAACTCACTAATAAATTTTTATTCTTAAAAAAATATAAATAAATTAAAAAAAAAAAAAAACTCTAATAAAGTTCCATTTATCAATAATCATGGAGAGATAAAATTCTATCATAATTATATAAAATTAAAAAAAAAAAAAAAGGTTTCTTAGTTGGAGACCTCTTTTTTTTTTTTTCNCTCTCTCTCTCTCTCTCTCTCTCTCTCTCTCCGATGGCGGAGTTAAGGAGGACATCGGCCACCACAGTGAAAGGCTAGATCGACCACAACAGAGAATATTAATTCCTTGCCCAGATCGACACCATTGCTTTTGTGAGGAATCCATCTCGACAATCTAAGTCGAACTGTGATGCCTTCATTCTTGCTTTGTGGGTTTCATTTTTTTGTGATTTTGGTTGTGGGTTCATCTGATTTTGCTTTGTTCTTTCATCCCGACAGTTTAGATTGGACTACAATGCCTTCATTCTTGCTTCGTGGGTTTCATTTTTTTGGTGGTTTTGGTTGTGAGTTCATCTGATTTTGCTTTGTTCTTTCATCCCGACGGTCTAGATCGGACTGTGATGCTTTCATTCTTGCTTTGTGGGTTTCATTTTTTTGTGGTTTTGGTTGTTGGTTCATCTGATTTTGCTTTGTGCTTTCTCTCTTTTTTTTGGGTAAGAAATATAAGGAAATTTGGAGAACCCAAATTGAAATTAAAGGGTGTTTTTTAAAGAAAAAAAAAATCCATAACCCAGGTGGAAGGAATAATTGTTTTGAGGCTGTGTTTGGTTCAATGTAAATCGAATTCCGAGTGTAAAATGAATGCAAAGGTAAGTGAATTCCTGTAAGGAAAATGAAATTCAGGTGTTTAGTTTTGCAAAGGAAAATAGTCCAAAAAACAATTTCCAGTGTTTGGTAATATTCTGAAAATGATATTTTCCTACAAATTTTACACATTTTCTCGAGAGAGAGAGAGAGAGAGAGAGAGAGAGAGAGAGAGAGAGAGAATGCTGTAGAAGAATAGGTGAGGGGAAAGAGACACATAGGAAAATATGATATTTATAGTGATTGACTTAGGTTTGATTTTTTTGGGCATATGTTCTTCGTGTTTGTGAATTGTGAGAGACCAATATCAGAGTGAGATTTGTGTGTTATTCCTCCACTTTATTCTTATAGAATTTCTTAAGCAATTAAAACTCTAACTTTTTGATTTTTGTTATGTTTGTTTTTCCCTAAACATATGTTTTTCTAACGGCAAAGGGAGAGGTGGATAACAGATTCCTAACAGAAGTTACCTCAGGTGGACAAAGTGTTAAGTTTTGAACCACGGGTAGGTAAAGTGAAAACAGGCCTAACAACAAGTGGGTTTGTTGTAATTTCTCCATAAACAAAAGAGTAACAAGAGTATTGGTGCAATTCTTTTTAATATACAACCCATACAAATCAGACTTCTTGGCTTCACGATAGCAATGGTTGATCAAACTTAAGGACAAGGTGTGGGGGCCTTTTTCACTATGTTGGGCCGGGCTGCCCCTTTGTGAATGTAGGCCCAAGTGTTCTGAGTTGCAGGAGTCGAGACCGGGCCAACTGGAACTCAACTTGGCCGGTTTGTGCTCGAACTATGCCTCGTTTGGCAGGAAAGTACTTACCTCAGACTGAGCTGTTCCAGAGAAGAGCTTGCGGCAGGCAGATACAATTGATAAAACAAAATCACATGTTCTGGAATGACCAGATAGTTCTTTTAATAAGAAATGACCAAACTACAATAACATTCAACGATTTTTGACAAATAAATAGTAAGGGCAAATGGTAATAAAGATTTAATCCACAACTTATGTAAATAAATTCAGTTCGGTCCGCAAGAGTAAGGCCAAAGAGAATGAATGCCTCTTCTCAACGCAATTAACCTCCAAGGGAAGAAAACAGGATTCCTGCCGCGGAAGTTAATGGGTTTGAGGGAGGCGGACCTGAATGGATACTTCTCAAAATAATTATAGAAGAGCACAGGGATTCGAGAGGGAGAGAAGGGAAGGGGCCTATCGGTGCATGCCGCTATCACTTGCTCCCTTTTTTCTCTCTTTCTTTCTTTCTTTTCTAGTCATTTCTCAGTAATTTCCACTTTGGTCGTTTTTTAGTGTTATCCTCCTCTGTTTTTCTAAGCAAGTTACAGAGTATTTTCTTTAAGTTGCGTGGTATTGCTCTCATGCTTGTTGTTTTTGCACATGGCAGAGGCGTCCATTTATAGTGCCTGCCGTGACCGATTTTTTACTATTCTACCCTCTAACCGTTTTTCGTCTGGTCTGGGCGCACTCGCAGACCCTTACTGTTCTGTCTGCGAGTCCCTCTGTCACAGACACAGACAACGTTTTGTCTGTTAGTCCACCGTGGCACCTTGTCCTGCCGCGGTGATGTTTCTCTCTCTCTATCCCTCATGGCATGCACCTATTGGTTCCCACTCAGCCTTGCTTCTTTTGGGTGATATGCCATCCCAACAAGACGTATTCCCCAAAAGAGTCTGAGCAGGGACCTCAAAACAGGTCTTCCCCTCTCCCTACCTCCAAACCATGCCCTCTTACCTCTGACCCATGACCCCACCATGTTCTGTATTGGCTGGGTACAGGCTGGTGGTGCCTGGGCCTTGCGCGTGGTTTATGTCTGAAGTCTGCCTGCTGTCCATATATCTACCGTGTTCTGGACATTTTTGCTTGCATTGCCAGTCGCTCGTCCTTGGCTTTTCCCAAGCTTTTACTCTGATTTCCCACCCCATAGGGTCTGGACTTTACCGAGTACTGGGCTTTGTGTTCTCTTCAGCCCAATTCTTTAATTGCCTTAGCTTTCCACCGTGTTACTCGGCCTTTCCTGCCTTGGCGATTTTTGTTCCTGCTGGGCCTCTTTTCAGGCCTGCCGTTCCTTTCTTTCCCCAGTGGCTTAAGAGAACCTACTGGTGTTCTTACTCATGGGCTCCATTGTCCCTTTCTTTTTTCCCTTTGGGCCTGCTGCCCTTTTATTTTTCTTGGGCTTCCTCGGCTCATTTACTGACTTCGCTTTCCCATGGGCTTTTACTAACTTGATTGGGCTTCCCCGGCCCAATCTCCTCATATTCATCCTTGGAGTTCATGGGCTTGCCATCAACCCCTACTTTCTTTGTTTGCATTGCCTTGGGCCTGCCGCGACCCATTCTCGCTTTTTCATACCATACATTGCCCATGGGTGTTATTTCTCTCATTCCGGGCCCTTTGGACCCATTTGCTTCCTCAAGACTCATTTATTCATGTTATGGGCCTGTGTTTTATTTTTCCTGCCGCTTGAGCCTAACAGTCTTATTCTATGTCTGCCACTCTTATTGCCTGCTTTGCTGGGTTGGGCTGGCTTTACAAAAATGACCCTCAACACAAGGCTAAGAATCATAAGTCATTAGACATAAGTTTTAGGGATAATTACAGTAAACCCACCTGTAGTATGACTCGTTTTCACTTTGCCTACCTGTAGTTTAAAACTTTACACTTTGCCCACCTGAGATACCTTCCGTTAGAAATTTGTTACCCACCTCTAGTTTTGCCATTAGAAAAACACTTTTTAAGGAAAAAACAAACATAACAAAAATAAAAAAGTTAAGGTTTTGATTTCTTAAGAACTTCTATAAGAATAAAGTAGAGGAATTCAAAGTGGGTTTGATTGCTTATTCAGGTGTTTTGCTACTATGACTGGGATTCAAAGTGGGTTTGAAGATGGAATTGGGGGTGAGCTTGCTACTGTGGTTGGGTTTCATTTGAGCACAATTTCTTCCTATTGACCATAGTGCCAAAAACAAAAACAAAAACAATAAAGAAGAGAGACAGGATGAAGAAGCTAGACACAATGACAGAGATGAAAGCCGCTGCGAATATATGTGCTCGGTGGAAATATGCTAAGGCTCTTAACGTTGGTGATGCTTTACGAAATACGCTAATCAGAGATACAAGAATCAAACTCAATAAGGCTTCCCAACTCATTATGGGTAAGAGAATAGTTACTGTGTCTACCAGGAAAGAGCTTAAAGCTCTCATTCTACTGCGTGAGGAATATGGTTGGACTGGAAAGGTTAAGATCATAGCACCTAAGAATAAGGACAGAATCGTTAGATTCGCAAACCGTAATGGCATCAATTTGGTTGACTAAAGTAATACTACTCTATTTTTTTTTTATTTTTTTTTATTTTTTATAAATCTCTCTACCTCTCAAACCTAGAAACTACTCTCCGATTCACGAGCTAAGAGGGGCTTGTACAGCGCGTGAACCCTTAGAGTGATTTTCATTGAGTCCTTTGATTTGTGTGCTATTCCTCCACTAAAAGTGAATTTCATTGAGCCCTTTAATTTGTGTGCTATTCCTCCACTTTGTTCTTTCTTAAGCAATCAAAACCCTAGCTTTTTGATTTTTGTTATGTTTGTTTTTCCCTAAAAATGTGTTTTTCTAACGGCAAAAAGAGAGGTGGGTAACAGATCTCTAACGGAAGGTATCTCAAGTGGGCAAAGTATAAAGTTTTAAACCACGGGTAGGCAAACTAAAAACAGGCCATACCCCAGGTGGGTTTACTGTAATTATTCCTAAGTTTTACACACACACACACACACATATATATAAATATATATCAAATTTAACATATTATAAAATCAAATAAGTGTACATTTGGCTTCAGCTTAAAATGCTAGTTTATTTTACTATTCAACTTATTTTTGTTACGATTCATGGGCTTTACTACACTTTTTAGTACTGTTCATGGGTCTCATTGTACTATTTCAACTAATTTTTACCTTTATCTATAGTGTTTTCAGTAAAAAGTTTTCAATTTTAGCAAAATAAGTGAATCCTAAATAGACCTTAAGTATATAAAATTGTTTAATTTGCTATAAACATATAACAAAATATAAAAGAAATAATTTAACATCTCTCATCAAACTTATGCGCCATGTTGGTTCTTTATATAATAAAATTGATCTATTATCATTTCCACATGTAACTTCTTTGCAATTTCCTTTTTCAAGTCTTTGAAGGAAAAATGGACCATATTTCCATTCTTTATAAATTGTACAGTGTCTGACAGTTGGAGTAACCTGGTAGATATGCCATCCTAAATTAGTTTGTAACTACATAGGAATTAACATGTGTTAGATATTGTTTTAAGACTTTTTTTACATGGAAGGACAACCAATAGCAGATACTTTCTTGTGTGATATTTATCTGCTAGCTTGTGAAGGTGAAGATGATCCATCATTTGAGGACCGAATTGGCCTGTGAACTAAGACTATGATTGCCTGGGCTCCACTTTTTTCTATGGTCCCCAATTTGTCAGCTAGCTTGGCCTTAAAAAAAATTAGATTTGATGCAGATATTGCCTTAACACAACAGGGATGGAATTTAAGATTTCATTTTTTGGGTCCCCACTTTTCTCTATCATGCCCAGTTTTGCGTGGCTTTACAACATTTAGACTTGGTACCAAAATTGCTTAACACAACAGGGTGAAATTTAAGGTTTGATTTTTCTACTGTTACAAAAAGAATAAAAGATTCATGTCATTCACCCCTTATGTGGGGTCCTTTTTCATCATTGATTTATTTTATTTAAAAAATAAGTTGTGTAAAAGTACAATTATATCATTAAGGGACCGGCATGATATCTTAGTGTGATGGTAAAAAACATGATCGGCATGAAAAACGAATAACATAAGTTCAAATCTAGATAAGTAGGTATGTATATGAAGAATGAAAAAAAGGAAAAAAAAAAAAAAACAGTACTTAACAAAATAGGCTAAAAAGAAGTTGAAACACATGCATCCTTGAATATTTTTTTAGCCCAGAGAAAGGGGAGGCAACTAAAATAATGGGATCAATTTTAGGGTCCATTTGGGAACAGTTTATCTTAACAAAATAGGCTAAAAAGAAGTTGAAACACATCCTTGAATATTTTTTTAGCCCAGAGAAAGGGGAGGCAACTAAAATAATGGGATCAATTTTAGAGTCCATTTGGGAACAGCTTATTTAACTGAAATTGTAAATTTTTTACTGAAAGTACTGTAGCCAAAGTTAAAAGTTAGTTGAAATAATACAATAAGACTCATGAATAGTACCAAAATATGCAATGACACCCATAAATAATAGCAAAAATAAGCTGAATATTAAAATAAGTTGCCAAATAATAATCTATCCATAGGCAACCTTAATCTCAATAACTTTGTTTATAAAAAATTGAGAATGGACAATTGGATAGCATTGGGTAGTGTTAAATATTAGCATTGATATATCATGTTGCATATGCTAGTATGGATGCGAAAGTAAAAGCATAAAGTATAGAACACAATAACACACGAGGGTTACGTGGTTCAGCCTAACGGCCTACATCTATGGAGGAAACCCTAAAGGACTACATCAATAATATATTATAGTATAGTACAAATCCTGTGTTGCAATGAATCATAACATGTGTATATATAGTAGACTAAATCATAGACTAATAGACTTCTAGTACAAGTAGGAGATTTGGCTTGCACACAAAGTTGAATTAGGATTGGGCCTATGCTATTGGGCTAATATATCTCAAACAGGTAGAAAATATAATCCCACCGTATCCATCCTTGAAATGGTTGACTGATTACCATTTTTAATAACTTGTTTGCCAGCTTTTGGTGATTTCTATAACACTTATAATTTGATTGTGATTTTCAATATTCTCTGCCAGAATTCATGAAAGCTCTTTTTTATATTGATAAAATTATTTCTCTTTGATCAACATTATACAGTGTGGAGTACAAGTTTATAATAGTATTTCTCAAACCCCATAAACAAAATCATTCAGTTAATTAGATTCAGTGAGAGAAACTGTATCTTCATAACTGTCAAACATTTTTTTAAAAATTCTTCCATGCCATTTGAATGGATAGCAAAAACTTTTTTTACTTTGTTTATATTTTATACACAAATGGCATTTTACTTTGTTTAAGTCTGATTTGTATCAATTTGTGACCCTTACTTTGCTTAAGGACTTTTTGCCTTCGTACTATTAAAATATGAAAAAGCTTGCGTGCATGTTGTCCTATAATCTAATAACATTAAAAGCCAATATATGTTTTCTAAGCAAAATCACACAAAAAATAATAGGTGGTGTTTGATGATTCTGCAGAGGTTTTTCTTTCATGGTTGGAGCTACGTTTGGTTCAGTTGTTTCTTTCAGAGAAACGGCATCGAAATTTCTTGGTTACCAAATAAGATGGAAATGTATTGCAAGTTTATTAAAATAATGAGGCAGCAAGCATAATTGTAAAGGAAAAAAAGAATTAGATGGTGGAAGAGAAATTAGATTAAATTTAGGTCAATGCTGATTGGTTTGAATTAGGATTAATATAGTGGAAAATGAAAGTTCAATTGTCAAATAATTTAAAATTTATTTGTCAACAAGAAGATATGTCCTTTCCAGATATCTGCTTTGCATTTGGGTCCTTTTTCAATTATAAGCTGGAACTTGCTGTAAATCCTATTCTTTCTTCTTCTTTTTTTTTTCTTTTTTTTTTTTTGGTTTGAAACAAAGTTGTTGGTCCAATGGAATTAAAAGTCCATATGTATTTTATGATTCTAGTACTTCTTCTATGTAGGATGGGATGTTATTGTTAAAATTATAAGGCCTTTCTTGCCGGCAATGTTGCCGTCCACAAATTAGCCATAAATGATACATGGCTATTTCTCTTCATGTTTTAGGCTCTTGAACAGAAAGTCCCTAGTTTTCTGACATGTACCTTTTCTATCTGAGGCTGGATTTTGTTTTCCTCTGCAGTAAAAGTTTATATGGTTGAACAAATCTAATCAAACACAACTGGAAGTCAATTGATTGACTCAAATTAGAAATTAAAAGTATTGGAAAATGGAATGGGCATTCATTTTCAAGACAACTCATGACACTACAAGAAAATATGGTCTTCTCAATTTGGAAAAATGTAGGCTATTATGTGCTGGAATTTGCTGTATATCCATTTTATTTATTTGACAGTATTTGAGTTGGGAGTGGTTATTTTTCTAGTTAAGTATAGCTTGGATATTTCAAAATTCTTGATGTATCGTCTCAGAGATATTTTTGCATGCGTGTTCTCAACGCGTTGGAAGAAAAATAATTACTTTTAAAAAAAATGTCTTTAATTTTGTAAAAATTATGAGATTAAGCAAAGGGTTTTTATTTTTTTTTTAAAAAAAACTCATTTATGTGAACCATAAACTCACTAGTAAATTGTTGTACAAAGACATTTCACATACGAACACAACATTATAAAGATGAAAATAAGTCTAGGCAAAGGCCAACAAGCTTCACCTACTGAAATACAAGAGGAAGCCATATTCACAAACCTTCCGTATAAGCCACCCCAGTGGACTTCAACCATGTTCCTCCTTGTATCAGCTCAGCTACTGTGAACTTTTTGGCTTCCTTTGCACTAGTAATGACATGATAACCAGACCATTTCACTCGCTTACTAGTACCAGCACTTGGTCCCTTGTTATTATATTCCCCATAATACAATGTTTTTAATGCAAAATCCTTATCCCACACAGACCACCCAGTTGGATTAATATGATCACCAATGTAGGATTGCATGACAACAGTTCTTGAATACTCTTTCCAAGGCCGACCCAAATATGATCGAATTGAGCCCTTTACGGGCTCAAGATCTGGGCTTGCTATAATGTCACATTTTTGAATAGAAGTCCCAGTGGCTTGGTTTGGATCAGTTCGACCTTGGGCCGTTACCATGTTGGCTTGTCCACTCATGGACTTTCGGGCTACTAGTTTGCAATTTTGGAGCACAACGGCTGCATTTCCGAATATAAAATCAACTGTACCAGTGATGTAAGAATCCCGAAAGAATTGTCGGTTTGAGTGGGCGTAGAGAGTGTCTTGGTAAGCATCAATGCGACAACGATTTATGACAGATTGATCGGCCCCGACACGGAGTGCCACTGCTTGGTGCTTCTGTGGCCCAGCTGTGTTTTGGAACCATATATCTTGGGCTATGAATCCATCACCAACTGCAGCTGTATTAGTAGATCATAAATTGGTTATTATTTTTAGAAAGCAACTGTCCTAGATTTGATACGCACCCAGCCCAGATACTAGTGGGCAATTCTGAGGTGCTGGTTAGGCCCAAACAAACAAGTACATGACCTTTTCTGTGCATTTATTTTTGACCTTATCCAATAGGCCCAGTACTTTTTTGCTGTAACAAGCTAATTTTTTAAGGCCCAACAGGCCCATTTTTTTTGTTACGCAAAACAAGCCCATAAATTTTTTGTTAAGGTCCCACAGGCCCATTTATTATTTTTCTAGGTCCAAACTATGGTCATCGTATAACTCTTTTACAGTAGCTTTGTTTTGGTATAAATTTAGAGGGTGTTTGGTTCATTAGTTTTCATAACTCAATTCTAAAAAATGATGAGACCCATAGCAAAATACTTATTTTGCTGTACAATTCTCTTTTTCCATTACTCAATTCTCTTATTTTTGAGTTATGAGTTATGGAAACTAAAAACACATTTTGGCTGTTTTCAGTTTCCATAACTCATATCTTAATGACAATATTGTAATTAAACACACATAGGGGACCCACAAATAGTACCAGTTGCACCTTTTGACTTTTTTTTTTTTTAATTTCTTCTCTTAGGTGGGTTGGCTGTTCGGGTTTTTTTTTTTTTCACTGGTTCAATCTGTTCTTTTTTTTTTTTTTTTTTTTTCTTTTCACTAGTTCGATCTGTTCTGGGTTTTTTTTTTTTTTTTTAATGGGTTCGGTGAGGTTGGGTACTAAAAAAAAAAAAAGCTGCAGCGGTGACAGGTATGGGGCCCACAAATAATGTGAAAAATATTGAGGGATGGGAAGTGAGTAATGGTGCCAAACAAACATGGTATTTTAGAGTGATGGGTGATGAGTGATGAGTGATGGAAATTGAGTGATAAAAAAAGTGGTGCCATTAGTATCTAAAAGGGAATATTATCTTATGCGCTCTAAATGAGTGTCCCTCTTACAAGTATGTGGGCCTTACGCCTATAAGTGTAGACTCATATACTTGTGAGAGGCGTGTTCCATATATCCAACACAATATACCAGCTTTCAAAAAAAAAAAAAAAAAAAGAGTATAAACTATTGGCCAATTCCTTGCATACCAAAATGGCTAAATCAAATAAGAGCATAATTTCAGGAAGGTAGCAAACCAGCTACCATTTCTTAATTATTCCACTTTAATTATTAAAAAAAAAAGCATATTTAATTATTTAATTATGATTCTAAAGTTAAGGTCCCAAAGACTATAAAACAATTGTTAAACATTTTTTTTTTCTCACAATAAATAGGGCAGGGGATTCAAAAAATTAGCTTATCATGAGGAGCTAAATAATGTAAATGAGTTAAAATACTCTAAATGAAATGCTAACAGTTATAGCATATAGATTTGATGCATTTATCTTATAACAATATTCCTAATTCAATCCAATCTGATTTTTCCTTAATTGCAAATGCTTAAAGAAGACTAGTAATAAATTTCAAATCTTGACTTAAAAAGGAATAAGGATCTTTACCTACAGTTGCAGAATTGAAAGTTGTGGTTCCGTCAACAAAATTCAGGCTACCGGTGATAATGGTTGAACTCATGCCATCACCAACTATCATCAAGTTCTTTTTACTCTTCCCAACCTCAACATTCTCTTTATATTTCCCTTTCTTCACATAAATAACGTACCTAGTTTTGCCATTATTTGGTGCCGAGGCCACAGCTTCTTTCAAAGTCTTGTACTTCCCACTCCCATCCTTAGCCACCACAACGTTGGCCTTGATTTCCTTTGGCAAAGCTTGTAGAAGTATCCTGTCCCTACTCGTGACCCATGTAGGGAATTCTCCATTTATTGGCTCATCAATCATTACTTTGGTTTTCAAGGGTGAAACTTCAACAAGCATGGCTAAGGAAGTTCTGGCTCTTGATATTAAGTCCTTGAGCCCTGGCTCCATTGTGGCCCGAGCTGAGCCCTCTAGTCCGTCCAAGCAAGTGACATGGTTAGTGAGTACACTACTTAGCCATGCATGTGCATCTTCAATGGAACTTGTAGTCATATTTTGAAGAGCCACTTTCGAGTCAAAAACCCTGTCCATGGACAAGTCCATTAGCTCCACACAATCAAGCAAAGCCACTTGTTCCCTAGGATTATTGTTGATCCTTTGGTTGACATTTTTGGCTGTATCCATTGCTTTCTGTATAGCTGATGCGGATTCTTCTAAAAACATTTGCAATATGATTGTCTTAGAGTCTTTGAAAACTTCTGAGACGATGGATATGCATCCTGCTTGGTCATGGGCTTGATCACAGATGTGGCTGTGTAGGAGGGGATTAGAGGAGCTGGGTTTAATAAGATGGGTAGCAACAAGTGCAGTTGAGAGTATGATAGCAGCAAAGTAGAGAATTAGGTAAAGAGTACTCTTGCAGTGAGAAGTTTTGGGGTTCTCTAACAGAGGTTGATGGGTTGCCATGTTTGGACTTTATGCAATGGTTGTTTTCTCCAGTAAGTTTATCCCTTATCTTGTCTTATGGCCCTTAAATAGAGTATAGGAGATATAGCAAAAGTTTACTTTAATTGTTGTTCTATAGGTCATAATTATTGGCTTCACATCAGGCGTCGAATTCCTGATAGGATGAGCATTATTTTCCTACTTTTGCATTTTATATTGTCAATTTGCTAATCAATGATTGACTTTAAGGTAGTGGGATTATTAGTCTTCAGGTTTCTCAATTCACTGTTTCATGAAAAGTGATATTAGAGATATAACTATATAGACCTTGCAAATTATTCTGATAACTTTTAAACAAAAAACAAATGAGTGATCAAAATCATATATATTATATTAGTGTGTAAGCTGAGAGAAAGTTTAATTTAAAATCCAAATTAAATTTTGATTGCACACTAATTTTGTGCTAAGTGTCAATCTAATTACCCTATTATTTGATGTCAAGTGTCTTTATATTTCAAATCTATATATTACTAAAAGCTGAAGCGTAGCGTTTAATGCTGCTGCTCTTACGTTGCGCCACATCAGCTGCCACGTCATTCTTTTTTTTCTTTTCTTTTTTAAAATATAATTTTCCGATAATTTTAAAATGGTTTTTACAAATTTCAGCCCTATAAATGCAGGCCACTACTTATTTATTTTTTTCCACTATCACCCTATAAGAAATCTGTATAATTAATCCAGTCCACTTTTTATTTATTTAGTTCCACTATCAAGTCCAACTCAAAATCTTTTCAGTTCAACTTTAGGGTTTTGTGTGAGCCTTTTTAGCTTAAAGGGGATTTTTTTTTTTTCAATTTTCCTATAATTGCTTTTAACATTTATTTTTTTAATATTTACACTTCTCCAACCTTTCTCTCTCCCTTACCATTTCATCTCCCCACTACTTCTTCATTTTTTCTCCCTCCTTTACATTTTCATCTCCCCCCTACCCTCTACATTAATATCATTCTTCCTCTTTTCCTTCATCTTTCTTTATTTTTGTCTCTTCTTATTCACACCCTCTTACTATAAATTTATCACTATCTCTTCTATTCTATGCATAGTTTTTCCTCACAAAAAAAAAAAAAAAAGGTTCCTTCTCTCCCTCTCTCTCTCTCTCTCTCTCTCTCTAATTATAAATAATACAACTTTAAAAAATTTTAAAATAAACTAGTTTTAATTTTTTTTTACCAAAAAAGTAAAAAATAAAAATAAGACAAGAATTCAAGACTTTGCTCATTAATTGATGTGAAACCAATATATTTATGACCATTGTTTCAATCTCTTAATATACAATCATTAAGGCCAAGACTTTGGCTTTTACCGACTTTTGAATAATTCTCAACAATATCTCGATAATACCGTAATTTTTGACCAATACTCCTCGTAAAGATGATATTTAAGTTGTTTTTGAGAATTGTTGAAAAAAGTTCTTCTTTTTTTTTTTTTTTTTCTTTTTTTTGTTTCAATTTTTTTTTACAAATAATATAACTTTAAATTTTTTAAAAAATATTTTTTTTACCAAAAAAGTAATTCCTAAATGGACTTTTTTTTTTTTTTTTTTTAAGAGTACTAAGTATTGTTTAACACACACAGGGAGAGAGGAAAATGTTTTTTTTTTTAAACTTTCAGTAGTGTATATCCAAAAGGGCCTCTAAATAGACATAATCTTCATTGAAAAGCCAATTTTACTTTTATATATATTTATATGAAAGGTCAGTTTAGTAAAATGGTATTATATGTAACCACCCTTTTACATAAAGGTGACTCCATTTCTATGTAAAAGAGTGGATACATATATCCGATATATGATAAATAATTTCCTTTGGAGTGTCATGTTAAGTAAAAAGCAATGATACCATTATGTTAATTGTATCATCAAAGATTTCATTCTAGAATTTATGAGTTGTTAATTAAAACTAGTAGCATCTCCAAGGGCATTGGTACATGACTTTTATTATTTAAAATTTGGAGATTTTGTGTATTGTATATGCTCCAGCAGCTTTGGTATAGCTGGATTTTTTTTTTTTTTTTTTGGCTAATGAACAATAGCTCATTAAGTCTGATGGGCCACTGTTCATTCTTCAAATACATTTTTTCTATTATAATAATTATGTGTTGAATAAAAAAATGTTGGAAGATGTGTAGTTGTTAAGAAAAGAATAAAGTATGAATAAAAAATAATATTTAAATGAAATAGAGAATCTGTTGGAATGTGTATTTAAAAAAACAGGTAGATAAAGGTAAAAGTCACTGTTCATTCTCCAAACAGTACAAAAATTTGATGAATCTGCTCAAAATGCTCTTAAGGAGTTGGGTGTGAAGTGGTGAGAACGCTCTCTGAAGCTATGTTCACAATGGTACATTTAATTGGTGTTTGTTGCCTTAGTGTTGTTCATTTAAATAAAAAATAAATGCACCATTTTTTTTTTCGATTATTAAAAAAAAAAAAAAAAAAAAGCACTAAAGCAACAAACACAGGCCTTTATGCAAAGCTACCTAATAAAGAAATGTCAAAAACAGCATTATATTATCTCACTCCGCGCTGGAGCGTTTGGTTGAGCTTTATAAAATTGTGTCAACTTTTTATCATTACTACTTAGTTGGTCTAATGCCACATAAAAAATCATATTATTGGATCCAGAAACACACAATTTGTAAATTAAGACATTATAAAAATCACGTTTTAAAACTACAATTGTAATTTTGTTGCTCAAATCGTAGTAACCAAACAAGCACAAAGACCCTCAATATTAATCTAAACACTTTAAATTAAACTAGGTTAGAACATTAACAGTGTGCTAAAAAAACTAGCTTTTAGTGTGTGTGCGTGCGCGAGGGTGCAGTGTGTACCTAATAAGTAATCAATTGTACATATTAATAGTATTATAAAGAACCATAATAAA
The DNA here is from genome assembly GCF_002906115.3 of Quercus suber. Taxonomy (NCBI): domain Eukaryota; kingdom Viridiplantae; phylum Streptophyta; class Magnoliopsida; order Fagales; family Fagaceae; genus Quercus; species Quercus suber. Next base: position 412,464 of record NW_027070089.1, read on the forward strand.
TTAGAATTAAGTCTTTTTATATTTTCTAAGTTTAGATAAATGAATTTGCATGTAAGCATAATCAACACACAATTAAAGTACAATAGAAAGAATACTTTGTGCGAAATTATAGTGTACTAGCCGCGAACCCGCGCGTTGCGCGTGATAATTATTTTTATGGTAGTTTTATTAATTTTTTTTTTTACAATTTAAACTAATCTAATAATGAGTAATGTATTTTGTAATTATATTTTTATTTATTATAAGAACAATCATATATGTAATATAGGATCAATCCAAAACACCAAAAAAAAAAAAAACTAAAAAAAATTAATAAAGCTTAACAATGATTAATTGAACCAATATTAGGATAAAATTTTGTTTTTGATAATCTATTAAGGTTACTTTCTTTGTAGAAATTATAATTTCAGCCGCCCAAAACATATTATCAAATAAACAATTATTAGCAAAATCTAAGAATTAAATTTCTATACTTATTATAAAATAATAATAATTAAAATAAAATTTAAAAATTTAAAATTTGTCACCTATCCAATTACTTTTGTTTGGCTAACCTTTTCTTTTCTTTAAATAAATGGCATTATAAATTATTTCTATTACAATTATTAAGAGTAATTTGTCCACCACAAAGGATTCGAAAATAAACAAAAATTAGTAAAGTCTNTTTTTTTTTTTTTTGGCTAATGAACAATAGCTCATTAAGTCTGATGGGCCACTGTTCATTCTTCAAATACATTTTTTCTATTATAATAATTATGTGTTGAATAAAAAAATGTTGGAAGATGTGTAGTTGTTAAGAAAAGAATAAAGTATGAATAAAAAATAATATTTAAATGAAATAGAGAATCTGTTGGAATGTGTATTTAAAAAAACAGGTAGATAAAGGTAAAAGTCACTGTTCATTCTCCAAACAGTACAAAAATTTGATGAATCTGCTCAAAATGCTCTTAAGGAGTTGGGTGTGAAGTGGTGAGAACGCTCTCTGAAGCTATGTTCACAATGGTACATTTAATTGGTGTTTGTTGCCTTAGTGTTGTTCATTTAAATAAAAAATAAATGCACCATTTTTTTTTTCGATTATAAAAAAAAAAAAAAAAAAAAAGCACTAAAGCAACAAACACAGGCCTTTATGCAAAGCTACCTAATAAAGAAATGTCAAAAACAGCATTATATTATCTCACTCCGCGCTGGAGCGTTTGGTTGAGCTTTATAAAATTGTGTCAACTTTTTATCATTACTACTTAGTTGGTCTAATGCCACATAAAAAATCATATTATTGGATCCAGAAACACACAATTTGTAAATTAAGACATTATAAAAATCACGTTTTAAAACTACAATTGTAATTTTGTTGCTCAAATCGTAGTAACCAAACAAGCACAAAGACCCTCAATATTAATCTAAACACTTTAAATTAAACTAGGTTAGAACATTAACAGTGTGCTAAAAAAACTAGCTTTTAGTGTGTGTGCGTGCGCGAGGGTGCAGTGTGTACCTAATAAGTAATCAATTGTACATATTAATAGTATTATAAAGAACCATAATAAATTAGAATTAAGTCTTTTTATATTTTCTAAGTTTAGATAAATGAATTTGCATGTAAGCATAATCAACACACAATTAAAGTACAATAGAAAGAATACTTTGTGCGAAATTATAGTGTACTAGCCGCGAACCCGCGCGTTGCGCGTGATAATTATTTTTATGGTAGTTTTATTAATTTTTTTTTTTACAATTTAAACTAATCTAATAATGAGTAATGTATTTTGTAATTATATTTTTATTTATTATAAGAACAATCATATATGTAATATAGGATCAATCCAAAACACCAAAAAAAAAAAAAACTAAAAAAAATTAATAAAGCTTAACAATGATTAATTGAACCAATATTAGGATAAAATTTTTTTTTGATAATCTATTAAGGTTACTTTCTTTGTAGAAATTATAATTTCAGCCGCCCAAAACATATTATCAAATAAACAATTATTAGCAAAATCTAAGAATTAAATTTCTATACTTATTATAAAATAATAATAATTAAAATAAAATTTAAAAATTTAAAATTTGTCACCTATCCAATTACTTTTGTTTGGCTAACCTTTTCTTTTCTTTAAATAAATGGCATTATAAATTATTTCTATTACAATTATTAAGAGTAATTTGTCCACCACAAAGGATTAGAAAATAAACAAAAATTAGTAAAGTCTCAAGTTTAGCATCTAAATTGAGCACTATAAAAAATCATGCTATGTAACAAAATATAAATACCAAATTATCCAAATCATGCTATGTAATAGAATAATATATTATTTTTTTATGCTATATTTAATTCTTTAGAATGCAATAGGATAACATATAACATTCAAAGAGAATAAAAAATAAATAAATAAAAAACAACAACAATTTAAAAAACAAAAATAAATCACAATTTAAAAAACAAAACTAAATTGCATTAACCCAAAATATAGTTTTAAAGAATATAAAAAATTATCAACCTAAAGTAGAGATGCAAGAAAAATAAAAAATAAAAATCCACCAAAAATAAAAAAAAGTTGAAACAAAAAAAAAAAAAGTAAAACTTTTTTCAAACAATTCTCAAAAGGAGTAATGGTCAAAGATTACGGTATTATCGAGATATTGTAGAAAATTATTCAAAAGTCGGTAAAAGCTAAAGTAAAGGCCTTAATGATAGTATATCAAGAAATTGAAACAATAGGTCATAATTATATTGGTTTCTCATCAATTAATGAGCAAAGTCTTGAATTCTTGTCCTATATATGATAACCATATCTAGTATTGACTTTAAGCCGGTGGGATTAATAATTTAATAGTTTGCAGTACTATTTTATGAAGAGTAATATTAGATATTTAGAAGTATTATAAATCTTCAATTGCATTGTTACGTAGGTTTTGTTTTCTTTCAAAGTACATAGCTGTGGAAGAAAATGTCTCTACAAATTAAAGGAATTTCACTCTTTGTAAGCATATTTTTATGTGCTTTCCTAGACAATGAGGGATTTCATAAATTACAAGACCCCTTTTGAGTCACTACATTATCATATCAATATGTTGTAATGAAAATGATATTATGTTTAACATTTTAGTATGTGATAATTACAAATTCATCCACCTGAGATTCAACTCAATTTCATGTAACCTACCCGTGATTTGTAAAAATCACTTTACCCACCCCACGTTGACTTTGTTATGTAGCTGTTACTCATCTAATCAATTTTAATATGAAAAAGGAAAAAAAAACATTAAAAAATACAAAAAAAATGTATATATATGTATATATCTAAAAATTAGCGTTTTGTTACTTTTGTATAAATTAATAATAAATAGTATCAGTTAGCAATGAAGCAGAAAGGAGTGAAGAAGAAAGGATCACAGAACAAGAAGGAAGAAAAGAAGAACTAAGCAACACAGAACAAGAAGAACTAAACGACACAAATGAGCTGCAAGTGTAATTTAGATTAGTTGATAAACGGCATGTAGTTTAGCTATTAATTTTATTCAAATTGTATCTCACGTGCTGTAACTAACCTTCCCACGTGTTATAACTGATTTCCTTATCCTCTGATTAGTTTGTTACATTCTGTTTTGGGGTTTTAGATACAGAGGTGTATATATCCCTAAATCATGTATAGATTCATTATTACAAGATCAAGAGAAAGTTTCTAATCTTCTATCTCAAACATTCTCTCTTACATTCATAAATTCTTGGCTTTCTTCATCTCTGTTTTGTAATATGGTATCAGAGCACGAGCCTTCTTCAATGGCGTTAAATACTCAAACTGCTCCACCTTCCTCTTCTCAGCGAGAGCTGACTCCAATGGAAGATCCACGAAGTCCATTTTTCTTGCACCATGGTGAAACACTGATTCTTGACTGCCAAGAGCAGTTGATTCAACTGAGGGAGCAACATTGAAACCCAAACATCTTTGCCTTTCCTCTTGAATTACTAAAGAAAATGCCTTATCAATGGAAGGACTAGGCTCCATCATGAGAATCTGTGTTCGAACTTGAGAATAAGAATCATTCAAGCCATTTAAGAATTGCATAAGTGAATCTTGATGCTGAAGTGCTGTGATTTTGTCATTTACACCACAAGTGCATTTACCACATGAGCAACACGGTAAAGGCCTGAAATTCAATAGTTGATCCCAAGCAGCTTGAAGATCAGTGAAGAATCCTGTAATCGTGGCTGTTCCTTGCATCATAGTTGAAATTTGCTTCTGAAGTTGAGAGATTTTTGGTCCATTGGCTTGAGAGAAACGTTTCTTGAGAGTGTTCCATACTTCAAATGCAGTGTCTCTGTAAATTACACTAGCAGTGAGGTGAGGAGAAACTGAATTCAAGATCCATGAAGAGATCATTGAATTGCATTTGGACCAAGCTTTCTTCTCTAATGGTGTGACTGCCATCGAAGCATTGATAGAACCATCAGCAAATCTGAGTTTGCTTTTGGCATCCAAAGCCATTATTATTACTCTGGACCACATAGGATAATTGTCCTCAGTCAATGATTGAGTAACCAAAATCTCACCTAGTGTTTCACCATGGTGCAAGAAAAATGGACTTCGTGGATCTTCCATTGGAGTCAGCTCTCGCTGAGAAGAGGAAGGTGGAGCAGTTTGAGTATTTAACGCCATTGAAGAAGGCTCGTGCTCTGATACCATATTACAAAACAGAGATGAAGAAAGCCAAGAATTTATGAATGTAAGAGAGAATGTTTGAGATAGAAGATTAGAAACTTTCTCTTGATCTTGTAATAATGAATCTATACATGATTTAGGGATATATACACCTCTGTATCTAAAACCCCAAAACAGAATGTAACAAACTAATCAGAGGATAAGNTAGGATTCTCAATATGAGTTTTTTTTTTTTTTTTTTTTTGAGGAAAATTCTCAATATGAGTTCAATCATTTTTTTCTCATGATTTAGGATTTATCTTAATTGATTGAATGCTTGGTTTATTATTTCTTTTCTTTTAAAATTGGATATCTCTTGTGATTTGTTTGTCAATAGATACAATTGATGATTTAATTTTATATTTAAGAAGCGAAGACGAGCATGCTTTAGATTTTAAAATAGACATTTCAATGAGAATATGTTCCACGAAAACAAGATCGATTTCTAGATTATCATGTAGTGGTTTGGGAGACCAAACAACTTAGAGTAACGTTTTAGTAGTCCCACTCTCCCATCAACAACTCTTTTCTTAGATATATATATATATATATATAAAATAATGTATTCAAAGTGTGGATTTTTCAAAAAAAAAAAAACCACATCAAATACAAAATTATTAAGTAGTGTAATTTGAACATGACCATTATATAGACATGCACCCAAAGCTAATTCAACCATAGAATTTAGGAGGGAGAGAGGAGAAGAAGAAGAAGAAGTAAAGAGAATAAAGAAAAATCCATTACATTTTGGCAAGGAACTATTGAAATAATTGTCAGCTAAATTGAGGACCTCCAAGCTTCTTAGACTAGCAAAATATGCAGCAATATGAATATAACGAATTTAGAAGAGACAGGGCATTATTTATTTATTGCAACGTTAAATAATATATATATCGAAAAGCAGGGCAGCAGTCAACTTCTTCCCAAATAACAAAGTCCTTATGTGTTTATTTTTGGAAGACCAAACAACTTTTGAGTAACGTTTTAGTAGTCCCACTCTCCATCAACCACTCTTTTCATATATATTATTTGTTTATTAATTCTTTATTTTGGGTGTAAGAACCAAAAGAACCTTGCATTACCTTGGTCATAAAGGGGGCCCTCCATTTCATTAGAATCCAATTTCAATGATGTAAGCGCCGATAGTGTGCCCAAAGATCTTAAAATCTCTCTTTTGAAAATATTGCCACCTAGGTCTAGGTGTTTCAGCTTCGACAAACATTTGAAATCTGAGAGTACACAATGAAAATAATAACTAATTATTGTATGCAATTAAATTAATTACACTTTTGTACAGTAATAAGCAGAGC